>NW_009601838.1:0-5662 GCF_000690535.1 Cariama cristata | reverse complement strand
TGCTGTGGTGGCCTCCTCTCAAATTGCTGCTTTTATGCAAATGGCTCTGTACCTTTCTAGGTTGTATAGTTATCATGGCATCGTAGAACATGACCTCTGAAGTCATCTGGTCCAATCCCATGCTCAAAAGAAGTCTTTGCAGTTAGACCAGGTTGCCTGAAGCCATACCCAGAAGAGTTTTATGTGTCTCTGGACAACCTGCTTCAGGGTTCAACTTTGCTCATTGGGAGATGTTTTTCTTTACTTGTCCTTCCTGTGACTTGTGTCCGTTGCTTCACATCCTTCTACTGCGTCTCTCCAAGAAGAATTTGGCTGTGTCTTCCCTATGATCACCCATGAGATAGAGAGCAATATCGTTCCCCCTCAGTCTCCTCTTCTCCGGGCTGAACAAACTCACCTCCAGCTTCTCCATGTGTGCCATGTGTCACAACCCCTGCCCATCTTGGCAGTCCTCCACATCTTGCAAAAAATGCTGTTTATGTGTTACAATACTGCATAGCACATACTTAATGAATCCTCATAATACATTGAATTATGGCAGCCTGGTTGAGAGAATACAGGAAAATGGCATGGAAGATCAAGTGATTTTCCCTCTTTACCTTTCTTTTCCAAGTGCAGATGACAGGCAGTATATGTACTAGGCAGTATATGATCCAGTGAGGATCTCCCTAACTACACCTAATGGACACTGTCTTTTGGGGAATTAATTTTTTGTGTGCTGACCTATAACTTAAGGATTTTGGCAAATATAAAATGTGTAAATCACAAAATAATTTTTTTAGGAAGTATCTTACAATTCTGTATGACAAATTATTAATGTATTGATATTTGTTTTCTAGTCTAGTAACTGTAGAGCCTCTGACAGTTCAATAAAAACAAAATGTACAAAAAGCCAGCATATCAGGATTCATGCTTCCTTCTGAGTATATACTATGTATTTCATGGAAGATTCTTTAGTTTTCATATACTTTTACATTTTATTCCTTCATGTGATTGTGAATATCACTAATTACTTAGAAGTTATGATGATGTTTTGTCTTCTCACATTCTTGTTTGAGCAGTGTTACTTGTAGGTGCTACTTGTAGGAGCAGCGCTACTTTTTAGGGCTCTAACACATCTGCTTTGGGGAAAAAAAAAAACTCACAAGACCTAATAATTCCTATTTTGTGAACCTTTTTTTTCTCCAGAACTGTGATTCAAATATACTATGCCAGTATCTCCATAACCCCATGAATTTACTTTAGCCAATTTTGTGTTCAAAAGAGGACTGTAGAGGGAGTCCTGCTTACCTGGTCACTTTGTGGCACTAGAAATTAAAAATTACTTTCTGTCAATTTATCTGCCTCTAGGAGCGTCCTCCTCTTACTTAGTTTATGCTGCAAGCTGCCCACCCTACCCTGTACCACTAGTTGCCATCAGTGAAAAAATATGATTGGCACATGATTCTTTTAAATGAAAAAAATGCCTGTGTATCCTAGATGTGGTTTCCAGTTTTCCTAGACCAAAAGACCTATTAGTCCCCCAGCTTTTACTATTCCTAGTATGGCATCTTCATTTATTCCTGCTTCCTCTAAAAATCTTTGTCACACATTTTTTCTACTACTATCTGGAATTTTCTCGCATCCTCCCTTTCTTTGTCTGTGTATATATATATCTGTCTCTCTCTCTATGCGGGTGTATGAGTGAAAGAATGTTACAGGAATAAAGGAAACACACTAAACTTGCCCTGATGACCTGGGCAATGACTGGATGCCAGGGGAAAGCAAAGCCATTTCAGAACCAAAGCAAAGGTGTAAGGTCAAATGCTGCACTACCTGGACCGACCACTCTCCTAGTGCACTTTGCTTTTGTTCGCTTTGGCAAAAGGCTGTAGTGGCCATTTTTGATGGTACCTGAAACTGGCAGCCTGAAACACTAATGACTGTGTAAAGGACATCTATGAATCCTCATACCAATCCCTTAGATCTAGAGGGCTGGGATTTGCTGATGTTAATCCCTCTGGGATTTCATGTTTTAGTTATCCTCAGGATATCTTTTCCAGGGTGCCATGAGTTAAGTAGATATAAGTTCTCTGATAAACACAATGGTTAATGAATATTGTAATAAAATACCTAGTACTGGTAACAAGCATAACAACATTTATAGCCTGCTTTTAGTCACTGATGTTAACTCCTAACTTTCCCACAAGACTCGGCTCAGAGGTGCTTCTATTCATTGTTTTCTCATGTATAAAATATAATACACTTTTTGAAGTGCCGGATACCTTCCTGAGGCACAACACTTCATTTCTGTAGTTACATATTTTTTTGTTTCCTAAGGGGTTCAAGATATGTCATTAGTTCATAGCTGGGATTTTGTCTGCCAAGAAGTTTACAAGGGGAAGAAAGCAAATGGCAGGAGTATGACCTAATTGTGTGTGCAAAGGGGATTTTGAAGGAAGGTAAATTCACTGCAAACATGAAAGTTTGCCTGGTAAGCCTGTGTACTTATTCTATGGACCAAAACACTTGGTTTATGTAGGTGAATTATAATCTGCTCTGTAGAAACATGTGGTGCTATTTCATAATTTTTCAAATAAGCTTGGTACCACAACATGATGATTTATTTTCAACTTTTTGAAAATTTTTAGCTTTTAGCTAAACTGCCCTTGTACTGTCCCTATGTTTACAGCAGCTTGTTTCCCCTTAGGGTAAGAAAGTGAGAACTGGCTGTAATAACTGATCTTATTCCCTCTCTGTTTTACTTCCTCTGTCTCAAGTATCTGAACTGCTATCAACAATTAAAGGGAATTTGCAATTCCCTGGATAATGTAAACATTTACCATTAGTAATTACAGCGGCTTTTCACTCTCCCGGCCCTGAAGAAAATGAGCTGCCGAGAACTAATAAATACTGTTTCTAACTGAGAACTAATAAATACTGTTTCTAACCCTTCGTGGTATCCTTTCAATCACCAATTCCCTCTTTAACCTTTTTCTGATACTTCCACCGATGAAGACCTACAAAATGTCAGTAGTGTTAAGTGTCTATGAAGTAGGTGAGCTCTCTCTGGCTAAAAAAAATATTTTTCTCTTAATAAACAAAAGGTGCATAATTCTTAGACCTAGGGGAGTGCAAGTTCCAAGAGACAGAGGGAGAGGGATTTGCTATTCCAGCCTTGGAGTCCTTCAAGGGTCAGATGAATATGATTTTAAGCCCTTGTACATCTTAGAGTATCTTGCTCTAGACAAACTACCAGCCAGTGAAAGGAGCTTCAGTGCCTGAAGAAGCAACTGAACAGGATAAAGACACTACATTGAAGCCAGAGATAGGACCCATCATTCTTGGCATTGTGTCACAACAGAGAGTCCTAATTTATTCAGCAATTAATCACTACCTCCTAGCAGAAATCAAACTGCTGCAGCTGAGCATGACCACTACTTATTAGGGGCATGATCTAGATCTGAGACATTGGCATAATGCACTGCCTCAGACTGCAGTGGATGCCTCATCTGTTTCCTCACGAGATTTGTGCTGTGGAGTGGATAAGCTGAAGGGTGCTTAGGGCAGCGCAGACTATCCCCAGCACTCGTTTGCCATCCAAATACTCACATCCACTCTGTCAGGGCTAACAAATTTGTCTGAAGCCCCCCTTGTAGGGCTACCACTAGTTTGTCAGCAGGCTTTGGAAAGGGAATTCCCAAAGGTCTGCACGGTCTCTCGGTTTGGGAGTCTAGAGACAAATCTGCACTTAAACACTAACTCTGGTGGGCCCTTTCCACAGAGCTAAATATGCTGCAGAGGGCAGAGTGGAAACCTTTTAGCATCTGATGAAAGACAGAGTTTATTACAGCAATTGCCTTAAAATATTCCCAGAGGGGAACATTTTCAGAGCTGCAACATGCATCTGGTAGGACTTGATGCTAAAAAAGGATAAACCTCTCTTGCATTAGTAGGCAGGGACTGTGTGACCATGTTTCGCAGTGTGCGGGAGTGAAAGACAAGAAAGATTAAGAAGAAACGACCTGTGAAAAATTACCAAATTCTCAACAGAGGTATAACTGCTATTACTTTTGAGTATATGCAGCGTGTTGCATTCTTAAGAGTTTGCAAAGAGCTCAAAACAGTTGTTGTTTGATGCAGACTCTTCTGAACATCTCAAAATGTGTTATCTCAAGAGTCAATCGATGCTTTATTTGCAATGTAGATTTATTAAGTGGTTTATTGGAATTGAATGTACAATTGTTTGTGTGGCTCAGCTTTCGGACTGGTTACTGTAATTGAGGTTTTGAAATGGAGGACTCTGACTCATACCAGAGAAATAATCCTCTTGTAATATATTTTCATTATATAATTTTTGCCTCAAAATGAAGCCAAATCATCAGATATTTATTTCAGCAAAAAAGAAAAAATAGCAAATAACAAACAGGTGTGTGTTATTTAAGGACTTAATTGAGGAAAAATGGATCAGAGTCTTTGTAAATTGCCACCACCTTAGGGGAGTTTCAATCTCCAATGCAACAAAGGTAGTTTTTTGTTCAGTTATGACTATACTTTTGGTAAAGAGATGTTCATATTTGGAACATTTCTAGTTCCTTATTTTGATTACTACTCCACTTAATTTTAGGACATTTACTTTTGATGGGTTATTTCAAGCTTTCTAGCCTCATTAGTATGAAAAGAGGTTACTAGAGTGTTACCCATCATCTGTGAGTACATCCATCCACAGCTTCTGTTCTACACAGAACTTGATTTTATCTTTGCTACTTGATCTTAATAAACTGATTTTACAACTCTTCTCGCTTAATGTAATTCCTTTTGTTATCCCATAGTTGCCCATCTATTGTTCAGATAGGTCAAGCATGTCTAGGACTATTGTGCAAATTTCAGTTTTAACACTTAGTCCCATTAGTTCACAGCTTGCACTGTAGCACATGCTGTATCAATGGTGTATTTTCAGATGTTACCCAGATACCGCACTGCAATATTGGTAGCTATTTACTCATTAAATCCATAGAAAAGGAGAGGAAGAATCTTGTGATGGAGAGATAAAATCTTCTAAGAATGACTGTCCATGTTAACTAACTATTAAATTTTAGTGAAGATTTAATCCTGTTCTCTAGTAGGGCCTCATACTGTACCCAGTTTGGGGCACTTTTTTTCAAGAAAGAGGCAAAGTATTTGAAAGAATAAAAAAAAAAAGCAATGAATTCAGACTTTGTAAGATGTTGTTGTCGGGTGTGGTGGGTTGACCTTGGACACCAGGTGCCCACCAAACCGCTTGATCACTCCCTTCCTTAACTGGACAGGAGGAGAAAAATAAAACAATGGGCTCATGGGTTGAGGTAAGGACAGGGAGATCACTCAGCAAGTACCATCATGGGCAAAACAAACCTGACTCGGGGAAAATATTTTAATTTATTACCAATCAAATTAGAGTAGGATAATGAGAAATAAAAACAAATCTTAAATCACTTTCCCTCCACCTCTCCCTTCTTCCCAAGCTCAACTTCACTGCTGATTTCTCTACCTCCTTCCCCTGAGGGCTGCAGGGGAATGAGGAATGGGAGTTGTGATCAGTTCATCACACGTCGTTTCTGCCGCTTCTTCCTCCTCACTTTCTTCCTCTGCTGCAGCGTGGAGTCCTTCGCACAGCAGACAGTCCTCCACGAACTTCTCCAAC
>NW_009601837.1:0-7836 GCF_000690535.1 Cariama cristata | reverse complement strand
CACCGCCAAATACTGTGTGGATATGAATATTTCGCATTTTATTTTCTCATACAGTCATATGAACAGTCTAATAGAGTCATTTTTATGCAGTCACTAGTATTCATAGATGAATTGTGTTGTCTTTTAAGAAACTGCTGATCATAGTTTTCTTTATGATTTCTAAATCCTTTCCTCTGGCTTGACTTAAGGCGTAAAATATGTAACAATATCTTCAGCTAAATTCACTGTAATTTACAGGTATCTAATTTCTTTCCTCTCTGTTATATTAAGTTTACCATGAATGTTTATTATAATTTCTTGTGAACACAATTATTGTGTATGTATATATTATGTGTATATACATTTTTAAAACAGTTTCTCATTTGTTTTCTGTTCTTAACATATTGTTTTCACTCACAGAATAAGTCACTGTGGACTAGTGCTGTAGCAAATAATATTTTGTAACATACATAAAATTTTCACAATTAACTGTACTCTGAAAGAGATTCAAAGATAATTTCTGTAAGGTAGCAGCAAAAAGACATGAACTGATCCTCCTTCAAACCACAGCAGGTGAAGCAGCTTTACAGTCACAGTACTAAGTTAACATTTCCTTCAAGAGCTCTTCTAGCTGTCCCAGAGAGAGATACTGATGTAGAGGAATTACTTCTCACTGACCTTCCTGGTGTTCCTATCATTGATAGCATTTATATGAGGTTATTATTAAGCTTAACATCAGTACCCTGAGAAAATGTGTTGGGGTCGGTTGGTTTGTTTTTTTCTCCTTTGAGTGTTCTTTTCTACCTTGTTCTCTACTTCCAAAAAACAAAAGACAAGAGCACAGCTGTGTTCCACCTCTCTGAGCAGAAGTACCCCTTCAATAAGAGAATTCTGCTCTAAATAAATTACAATCTACTCCACCCTTCACAAAAATAATGTGAATTATCATTAAACACACAGAGTGACTGACTTTCTCAGGGAGTATATCTGAACGGTCTGAAGCATTGCAGACATTTTATACCAGGTAATTCTAGTGTGAAGCAGGACTGTGAGAAAGAGATAAGATGAGAGTCACTTGCCTTCTGCAAGAAACTGACTGTGACTTCTGTCTGTTTTCTGGTATGTCTAGTTACAAAATTTTATTTTAAATCTCACGTGCTCTTTTACAGAAATTAAATAGAACTTTTTGCTCACAAAAAAGACCAGTGGTGCTATGAGTGGGCAAAACCACAGGATAATTGTTCAATACCTGCTGCAGGCTGTGGAAAGCAGCAGAACACAGTATCAGAGACTTTGTAACAGCTGTATTAAATATATGAAAGGCCTACTCTGACTATATGGCTATCCTAGCAAGATAGCAACATGAGAAGGTCCCAGATGCTTCTAATATCACAGAAAAAGTCAAGTCCCAGCAGGTAGCTAACCATAGCCACCTAGTTACACTAATAAACTAATAGTCAGATTTTACAGGAAAGGGGGTAGGACCTTAACAAGTCACTAAGTAACTGGAGATTACTAAGGCAACTGTAAGTTCAAAAAAAAAGGGTATCAAATCAGCTGAAGAAATAGCAATAAACAGGATGGATTATGTATTTGGGAAGTGATGAAAGTAATAAAAATGAAGAATTTGGGAATGAAAAAAAGGCAAAAAAGGGTCTATAAGGTATACCAGTTCATATGATTGGAAGGTCAGCTCTGTTCTTAATCGCTGTAGTTTGAGACAGGACTATAAACCCTTGCTTTTTTTGGACATACTCATGTCAGACTTCTACAGTCAGGAAAGTCAGGGGTGTTTTTCCTCAGTGCGGTTGAGGGCAGACCGGGAGTGCTCTTTCAAACCTCAACACAGGAACACGCAGAGGCTGCCATGTAATAACGTCATCTGTTCCTAACAGAAATGGTCATGATGGATTTGAAGTTCTGCAATGTGAAACAAAAGCTTTGAGAGGAAAATATAAAATACTATGAGGACTTTGATGAGCCAAAGTGCTGGCAATGTGCTGAAGAACATGTGCAGCAGACAAATGACTGACAAAGTAGTTTGAAATCTCATCGAAAACATGTAAAAGAATAGCTGCAAAATACAGAGAATCAAAGTTGTCTCAAAAGTACCTAGCTATAGAAGGTGTGTCTTGAAATATATTCCTCTTAAGACCGGAGGTAACTGTAGCAGTTTGTTTATAATGCCTCCTTAGCTGAGTTTACACTTGCTATAAACTTGTACAATAACGCTTGGGCTCTTCATAGTCTATGCAACACATAGCATATAGTAGGACATAGCTAGTTTTATTGTTTTGCAACATCACATTCCTGTTCTTAATAGGAAACTTACAAGTATGTTTACAGAAATAGTAACAGCAAGAAGAAAAGAATAAGTAAAGAAAACAAGGCCAACAGTAAAATGATCACGTCTTTTCACAGGTTAACTAGTATGCAATTTAAGGTTTAAGCAAACCGTTCTCAGTCTCTTTCCGGTTCCAATTTTAAAAAGTAATTACGTATCTATTTTTTCAAGGAATTATTGGAAGGGTTATGACAGGGACAGAGTTGTTGGCAGTTGATTACTGTTTACCTTTGATTTAATGTACAATAGGATTTTTTCTACTTTGGGGATGAGGAAGTTGCTCGCAGCATCTCTAACGTGGTTATAGTTTTAAATATGTCAGTCAGTATCACTGAAGATGGATTTTTTTGTGTGTTTTCACAGTTACTGTTATCATAGTACAGATATTATTTTCATAGATATTATGGATTATATACTGTTAAATAATGAAAAAAAAAATGACAGATCTGGAAATGCAGGGAGAGGAAATGTGTTTTTACATTTCGTTATAAGGGAAAAGAATACACTTAGCACTAACAAAGGCAAGACCAGACACTGGTGGTGGTGAATTTCCCCCTTGCCCCGCCTCCTTCTCTAGGCCTTGTTACAATCTCAGAAATTCAGGCCTTAGCATTTATGTAATGAGTCAGACCATTAAGAATCCTTTGACCGTACCAGAAACTTTTCACAGCTAAAGTGGGAAAAACACTGATCGTACCAGCAAATTCTGTTGCCTGGCCAAGGCTGGAACCTCAAGAAAAACAACCTCATAGCTCGAGCAAAACAAGCCTTGGAAACTTGAGCAAAACAGCTTCATAACTCGAGCAAAACAACCTTGTCGCTAGAGCAAAACAGGCCTTGGAAGCTCGAGCAAAACAGGGTATCATTGCTGCTGGAATTTTGAGAATTCCAGCAATTACTGACTCAAATTGTGGGCAGAATGGAAACTTACTAATGACTGAAATCAATCATATGTCTCTCTTTTGTGTGTCTGTGCATGCATATGTGAATCAATTCAAATACCCTATAACAATTTAAATAATTGTTATGATTATAGTAAATTAAGTTGAATTACTCTGTAAGTGTTAAATTAGTCAATGATAAAGTGCTGTTAGATGAAGTACTACTAAATCCTACTGCTAAACACTCCACTTCTGGTACCTCTTAGACATAAACCATTGACCAAGTCTGGGACTAGGGGTAGACCCAGCCACACCTAGACTCCTCTTTGAACGAGTTTAGAAAGCAAGAGGGTCTACTCTGAATCTTGTGACTCAAGGGGAGAGTCTCTCTTACCTCTTTTATCTCCAGTCTCTGTGTAAATCACTCTAGCTTGATTCTAACTTGATTTTTCCTATGTATATCCCTTTCATGTACTAAGTAATAGAGTAGACTTTGTCATCAAAATTTTTTGTTACATTTTTATAAATTTATATTAAAATCATTTCTGCTAATACCTTTGACAATGTTTCTTTGAGTGACCCTAAACCACTCATTTATGACAACACTTAAAAGAACATTATGGAAAATACCTGCCTATTAAAAAACAAGGAAAAAGATTTTTTCTTAAAACCAATTGTCGTATCACCATTCCTATGATATGTGCATCTGTACAGAAAGGAATGTTTCCTTTCCTCAGAGTTTGATAGACCTGACTACTGCAGTGTAGAAACCTGATCATACAGTGTTAAGTGATCATCTACTTGTATTTAAGTGTGCTCTATGCTGTCCAGACAAACTCTCCTATACTTGAAATCTTCCCAAAGATATGAGGTAAAGACACAGATTGTCCTTTGTATTTTCCCAGTCAGGAACAAGAACCTGTGTAGCTGCCACATGGCAATAGATGATGAGAGCATCTTCAGGAAAGGTGACACCAAGTTGACACTACAAGGGATTCCTCACTTCAAAATGGTTTTGGGGAATGCCTCCCCCAAGGATAGGTATGTGACAAACATGTGAGAAGAAACAATGTTTGGCAGAAGACATCTTCATACTGGGGAATCTTTTCTATGTAGAAATCCTGAGCATTGCCTGATTTTGGAATCTGTAGTATCATAAAAGCATAAATTACTTTAATCTATCCTGTTTACAGCTGTACTTTAAGACTTCTAAGACTATAGACATTGCAACTTGGATCACAAACTATCAAGACAATTGTTGGACCTTTAAAGAATAAGGACATATGAACACATTTCTTCTTTAAAGCAGTAATAAACAAATAAATAAAGAAAAGACAACTCCATCACCAACAAAGAAACACTATAATTAACGAATAATCTTTAAGTGATAGATAGGGCAGTAATCTGGAACAATATAGAGAAAGAATAGTAAAAAACCTTATGGCCAGTTCCCATTTTAACACAACGGCTGTGAGGGACATACATTTCTTTGGAATATGATGGGTTTTTTTGGAACTAGGTTTTGGACAAAACACAGTAAAAACCTGCAGGACAACAGGATAAGTAAAGGATAGTGGTTTTGATCATCACCCTTTCAAGAAAGATGATAAAAAATTCTAGATTTAAAAAGGCAGATGTTTAAAGCAGCATGATGTCAAGTAGGATCTGATTGAGGGAGCAATATTAAGTTTGATGCAGACTTATGCATATAAAAGTACATTGGGTTTACCCAGTGTGCTTACACTGTGGTTTATTATTTACCTATGACTGCTTTGGTTAGTGTAAGATTACTTAAAATAATGTCTATCTTGAATTTTTAGTTAGAAACTACTTCTGACCAGAATGGGTCCGTAACTTACTTTCTTCATAGAGAGTGTGTAGGACTAGAAAAATATGGTGATCAGAGACTGGCACTGTCAGTTAAGGGTGAGTTATGCCCAGATTCTTCAGTAAGTTTTAGCTTTTTTATGCCACAGAAGATTTGAATTTTAGCCGTGGAGCTGGTGTCTCTGATTACTGAACCTCTCATATCCAGGTGGGACACATGAGAGGGCATGCTGCTACACTAACTTGTTCCTATTAAAAGATCTTTATAAAGACTTGAAGAAGATATACAATAAATTAATCTTCTAGCTCCTTGTCAGTTTGTACCTTGTCTGGTGATGTACTGAACAGAGCTTGAATCGGTTCTGTGTAGATAACGGACCTCATCAGTCACACTGTGCGCTGTTCAGATGTTCACCTCCTTTTTTAATAGCATTTGCAACATTGTTCAATGTATTTCCAGCAAATACCACTGAAGAAATCCATCTTTCTATCACTCCCTGTGTAATGATGAAATTTAATCTGTAAAAAGATAAGCAAAGTACTCAACATTTTAATTTTACCAGATTTTTCCCTGTAATGTTTCAGTAACAAGAATGTGACACAATACAAACTGAAATTCTATAGTTAGCAAATGAACCACTTAAGCTGCTTACTACAACACTATTACTGTCAAGACTCATTAGCTCAAGTACCAAAACCAACAGCATGGAGCCAGTAACAAGAATTTTCTAGAAACGCAAATAGCACCATTCTTTCATATGATGATGACAATAACCTAAGTCTATGGTTTACTCTTTCATTGCTGGTCTCACGCCTTTGTCTTTCTTTGTTGACCTACTTCAGCTGTCACTGTGAAACTTCGGTATGGGTCTTCTTCACATTTCCAATTCATTCTCCATTTTTCAGTGCTCCTTCATAAGTTCTCCCCCCTGTTCCCAGTTAATACTTGCTGTAGTAACATAGCCTAGTTCCATGCCATTCCATTACGGTGTAACAAACACCATTTTTACTTCTATGGCAGAAACAGAAAAAGGAAAGGTCTCATTATGCAAGATATTGAAGACACTCAGAATAAGAAAGCAGCAGTATTATGAAGTATTTACGGTCAAGATTTTATCTTAAATACAGGCTTGAAATCAGCAGGAGTGCTCTTGATAACAGAGTTAAGCAGTGTACTTAGAAGATTGTGGTTTTAAGTTAACCAAGACAGACATAGGCAGGAATAAAATTGGAAGCAGAAAAACTAAGCAAAGAAAAGTAAATTACGTGCCTGAATTCAGCAGAGAAGTCAAAGGCAGAAATAAGTCTACAGAGCACAGAAGTGCAAGTTATGAGCATTGACAGTAGGTCTTTCCACAAGATTATAATGAACTTGTAGCCTAATTTTCTATAAAGATCATTGAATGTTTTTGCAAAGAAACTTCTTAATTTAAGTGACGTGGATGTGGAACAAACTATGAAATGGGTTAGCATAATTTCATGGCAACTTAAACATCTTCTATAGTAATTTTAAGGTTTCTAACTGGTTCTTTTATGTCTGACTGTGGGATACTGGACTATTTTCCCTTTCCCTTTCCCTTTCCCTTTCCTCTTTTTCTTTCTCTTTTTCCCTTTTCCCTTTCCCCCTCCTTTTCCTCTTTTTCCTTTTTTTCCCCCTTTTTTCCTTTTTTCCCTTTCTCTTTTTTCCTCTTCCTCTTCCCCTTTCCCCTTCCCCCCTTTTTCCTTCTCTTGGTGTGACAGATATCTCTACTTACTGGTTGCTACAAGAAGTGTATCAGACAGCATAGCAGTCCTAGTTTGGCTGGGATAGAGTTAATAGCAGATCATGTGGTGGTGTGTTTTGGTTTTGTGACCAAAACAGTCTTGATAACACATTCATATTTTCAGCTGTTGCTGAGCAGTGTCTGCACAACATCAAGGCATTCTGTTTCTTACTCTGTTCTGCTACCAAGTAGGCTGGGGGTAGGCAGAAGGCTGGGAAGGGACACAGCTGGGACAACTAACCTGAATTCACCGGAGGGATATTCTGTACCATATAATGTTGTGTTCAGAAGTAAAATTGATGAAACTGACAGGGAGGTTGGGGGGCTGAGGTCTAAGTTAGCAGCTGGGCATCGGTCACCTAGTAGGAAGTGATTCCTTTTGTGTCACTTGTCCTCCACTCTTTTCTTTTTTTTTTTTTTTTTGTTTTGTTTGTTTTCCCTTCACTTACTAAATTTTCTTTATCTTGACCCACAACTTTTCTCACTTTTGCCCTCCCAATTCTCTCCCCTGTCCAGCAGTAAGGGACTGAGTGTGCTACTAGATGGGTGCTTACCTGCCAGCTAGGGTCAAGTCACCACAGAGACCTGTATCCCTTCTCTGACAAAAGAAAATAAACCTAAAGAAACAAAGCACTAATATGGCACCCACCACCATATCCTCTAATTTATCTTTGTGGGTTTAAGTCTTGAGATGCATTATCTCCATGCTGTCATGTAATGTGTTTGACTTCTTGCTTGGATAATGCTCCTACTGTTGACTTCTACAAATCTTCCAATCTCCCATGTGGTTTTTGTGTGTATATAATACTCCATAAGTACTGAAAGTGGCATTTTCATTTGTTACAAAAGGGAAGACTGAACAGTGATTGTCCTCCCTCAATACAGCAAACTACTTGATTCTGTAGTTTAATTTGACAATTAAAAAGAATTTTTTTCAAAGCAAACTCCTTTTTCAGAAGGAATTTTCAGAATACACATGTAAGTCTGTCTTCAAAATGTTGTCAATTTTCAAATATATTATAAAATATTTGAAAATATATTT
>NW_009601836.1:0-33464 GCF_000690535.1 Cariama cristata | reverse complement strand
CCCAGAGGGATCCGACCCGGCACCCATGACAGGGGCCGGCCTCAGCACCCGTATTTGGCAGCCGAACGCCTTTTTGTAGACTTTCTCTCCCCACCCGCACGTACAGGGCGGCTGTTGGGAAGCGCAGAGGTGTGGGGTGCTGGTGCTGCGGGTGCCCAGCCTCTCGCTGTGGTGCCCGGTGGTTACAGATAAAGCGGCGAGCTTTGTGTTTCACTGCAATAAAGGCCACTGCTGTGAATGCTTTGTGAAAGAGGCAAAAGTGTTGGGTGTTTTAATAACTGAGGGGAAGGTCCCTTTCTGCTTCTTGCGTTTGTGCCTGATGAAACATTTGGGTTTGCCGTTGCAAAAAAAAAATAGCTATTTCTAATAGAGATGTCAAGTACCCCTCTTGCCTGTGGTTATGTAGTAGCATGGGGTTTTGCATTGCATTTGACTGGAAACAAACCCTGGTCAAAGAATTCTTTGAATTCTCACCAGGTGTTTTATTTGTGTAAAAATGAAGCCAGCATGTTAATATTAGAGTACTTACATTATCATACAGAAGTTTATGCCTGATTTAATGTGTTATTGGTCTAAACTCAGCTCCTGATTACAGCAAATGCCGCAATCCTTTCATATGCTGTTACTCGGACCGCTGTGGCAAACTGGGGGCAGTTTTTCAGAGTGGAAGAACTAATCTGCTTCAAGAAAGCTAATTTTCTGTTCTTCCGTCTCGCAGTATGAGATGTACACTATTGAGAGGAATGCTGAAAGGACAGCATCTGCGGGCAGGCTGCTCTACGACATGTAAGTAATCAGAACTGGAACTCTACAGTTATGCCAGGTGCTTGCTGCCGTAAATGTCAGAGTTTCCAAAAATACAATGTGAGTGTTCTTGGAAATCCCTGTGGATAAATTAAGCAGAAAAGGTCTTACTGATTAAAAATAAACAGTAAAAAAGGTTTTATTTTCCATTTGCTCATACACGTTCTTTCATAGGAAGGTTTTGTCTTGGAAACAGTTTTTGAGATCACTCTGCATTCCTCGCTTCAAACTTTATTACAGGTTTGTGAATTTTCCAGACCAACCTGCTGTATGGAGGGAGATTAGCGTTATTACATCAGCATTAAGGAATGACTCACAGGACAAGCAGACACAATTTTTAAGAGGTAAGGATTCTATTCAGTGAATAGAGAAAGTCCCGAAGGAGTCTAAAGACAAGCCCTCTGGTTACCTCTCTAGTGTGGCAAGTAAATGTCAGTCTTTTTAACTGTGCTTGTGGGCTGCAGATTTTTTTGCTCAATTCATCCTTAGAGACTTCATTCAGTGTGTTAGGCTTAGGAAACACAAAGGGACATGAGAAGCTGATTCCCATTGCTTTTGCCTCTGATATGAGTAGACTAAGTCTGCCAGAACAACAGGCACTTAGAAAAGAGATTGCATAGGGAATAAGTGGAATGGGACATAGGAATCATCGTCCCACTGATTGCAGAGAACAATGAATGATCATAAAGATGGAATGAATTCGTATGTATGAAGTGAGGATTATGAAAATTAACAGTGGCCGGAAGGGCTTGGCGTTCACAGGCAGTTCTGAAATCAGGATTTACACCTGACAAATTATAATCTGCTGTTTGAATATGTGTTTCAGAAGCTCTAAAGATAAACACTGTGTAACTCTGCATACAGGCTGTTCCCATTAAGGAAACATTTGCATTTTCATGGAGTGTATTTATTTTTCAGAGGGAATACATAAAACTTACAGGGAGAATATGTTGGTTTCTTTTTAGTGTCTTATTGGAAGTTTAAATTGAAAAAAATAGCTTTTAATAATGAAAGTATTAATTCTAGAAATGGAATGTAAGTAAAAAAATAAATTAACATTCTTGAAAAAGCATCTTAAAATGTCAGATATTTCAGTATTAGGATTTTCAGTATTCTACTCATTAGTAGTCTTACTTGTTAATTCAAATTCTGTGCACCCTAATAAACACAGACGAATATTCATATGGTCTTCTCTGGAAGAAACAGCCATTTTTTTCCAGACATAGATATTAAAAGCAGAAAAAAGTAGAAGGAAATCTCTTACACTCTGCATGGCAAGGTGGTGTTGATTAGTCTTTTACCCTTTGTCAGTCACCCTTACAATTCAGACATAGCAAGTTAAACATTTAAATTTTTTTTTAAGGATTATTTGAAACCCTTCCTGGTCGAGTCCAGTGTGAAATGTTACTGAAGGCCACAGAGCAGTGTTTTAACACATTAGAAAGGGCAGAAATGCTGCTGCTACTTCTGCGACGTTTCCCGGAGACTGTGGTGCAACACGGGGTAAGAGAAGAGAAGCTCATAGTAACTATTCAGGATACTGGCATTCGGTTTCTTGAGATTTTGCTGAAATGTGTTTTCCTTTGCCTAGTGAGAGGGTGAGTCTTTTTATTCATGTTTAATTGTGGCCAGTAGTTCAGATTGCTGTGTCTTGAGGTTACCACCAGGAAAGAATTGGGCAGAAAACAAATGGAAGCAAATAAAACAATTTTTTGTTTTGTAAATGCAAAGAATATTCCATGCTTTTTGAAAAAGCAGACTAGCACAAAAAAGAACGTAGAGGAGTATTATAGTCTAAGGAAGAATATTGCTTCAGCTTTTTGTCAGTATACTCTCATTGAGGGCAGAGTGCTTTGAAGTTATGACTAGACTCTAGCAAGCAGTGTGTTTGCTTTGACTTTGGAAACTACAGCTGGAGCGCTTTAAATGATGACCTAATTATTTAAGGACAGTTTAAGGATAGTTTAAAAATAGTTTCGACTATAAAACCTGTTAGTTCTGAGACTGGCTTACACTAACATGCTCTAGCTCATACTAGTGTCAGACAGTGCACAGTCAGTTCCTACAGCTCAGGTGACAAGCTGCAACTTTAAGGCCTGGTACCACCATCGCTTTCACCTGTCTGGGCACATCTTTACAGATACAGTCGCATGCACAGTTTTTCTCTTGGTCGTGTTTTGCTATCTTCTGGCATTGCTTTTCACCTGTTATTAAGTAGGCATGGTTTAAACTATATATTTAGAGACTAGCATGTATTGCCATATATTGCCATATAGTGAATTGCTACTCATGCATCCACTGAATTATTGTTCAACTCCACTGAATCGCAATTCAAAAAGTTTCTAAGACCACTAGTCCACTGATTTTTCACCTCTGCTTACACAGGTAGGCCTTGGAGAAACATTATTAGATGCAGAAAGTATTGAAGACCAAGAATCCCCAGTGAATTGTTTTAGAAAATTATTTGGTAAGAAGATCTTAATGTTCTTGTTTTATTATACAACTTTTTAGAACGGCAAGATTCTGAGTTCAGTAAACTACTTTCAAGATACTAAGATTAGAAAACTGCTTTAGTGAGAAGAGGCTCAGGCTGACCATATGGTACAAAATGGTATTACAGCCATTCATGTGAGGTTCTTCGTGATCCTTTGTGGTGTATGGTCAGCCAGAGATGGAGGCTTACATTGCTGATTGAGAAACCTTACTTAGGACAAATAGAACAAAAAACCCCACAAACCTAAAGGATTTTTTGGTTTGTTCTCTATTTTAGTTTGCGATGTTCTTCCTCTAATAATTAACAACCCTGATGTTCGACTTCCTGCCAGCTTGTTATATAAATATCTGAATAAAGCAGCAGAATTTTATATTAACTATGTAACTAGATCTACACAGACAGAAAGCCAATATCAAGGTAAGAATATTTTTACAAAATTAACCTTTCTTAGAATGTAGTTTAGTATTACTGAAGGGGTGTCACTAATGAAAAACGCATTACTTGTATGTAATGTATCCGTAGGCAAGGATTAATAGTAGTATTTGATGTTTCTTAGTTCTTTGACACCAAAATACCTCATGATGCTTCAACCGCTTAGTCACGATGCTCATAATGCTTCAACATACGTACCAAGAGGTAGGACAAAATGTCCAAGATCTCCTTACCCAGCCTGTCAGCTCTCTTGTACGAGAGGCAGAAATGCCTACTGCTCCCTGTTAGCCTTCTCAGTAAAGAATGGTTACCATGAAGGCTCCGATGTACATTTTTACTTGTCTCCTTCTTGAAAATAAATAAATCAGTTGGTTTGATTTTTTTTATGAAGAGAAAAATGTGCTGGTTTTCCTAGGTTCACAAGATTCCTCTGATATTATGTCTCCAAGCAAGCGTAGCTCTCAGAAATATGTAATAGATGGTCTTACAGAGAAATCATCCCAGATTACAGATCCTTGGGAGAGGCTGTTTAAAATACTGTCTGTGGTGGGAATGAGGTGTGAATGGCAAATGGACAAGGGAAGAAGGTGAGAAATGTGTACTTTTCCGGGTATTTCTGCTCAAGGAGAATTTGGCTTTTTAATTCTTAAGGAGATGGGTCGAAGAAGAATTTTTAATGTGAGGATGTTTTGTGTAAATTCAGTGCAACTTTTCTTTCAGGACTGTTCACTGTAAAGCAAAAATGTGGATCCAGGGAGCACTTTCAAATTAGTCTCTAAACTAAATCTTTGTTGATGAAAGTCGTGCGTAAGAAGTATAGTACTGTGAGGTGTCCTTCCCTAGGTGCCTCAGCAAAGAGAAACATGGTAAATGTTCAGTGAAGTTTCACTGGCATGCATTCCCAGCCTCCACTGACTTGCAGCTGGGGGATTTCCTCAGCCAAAACATTAAGTTTTCAGATTCACTATGCATCCTTTCCTTTAGTTTTGGAGTGTGTGTAACACCCTGAATTCTTTTTGTCTCTCAGAAGTTTTGGTGATATTTTGCATCGAATGAAAGACCTCTGCAGATACATCAGTAACTTTGATAGTGATGCCCATGCTAAATACAAGAATCAAGTAGTGTATTCCACGATGTTGGTCTTCTTTAAAAATGCATTCCAATATGTCAGCAACATCCAGCCATCGCTCTTTCAAGGTTAGTTTCTAATTTTTCAACTTTTATAAGAATTCTTTGTAATTTCATTGCTAAAGTCTGAAAGATCTTTTCTCATTAATCTTTTGAAACTATCATCTTACAAAGTGACATGGGTCTTTTTCAAAATTCTCCCAAGCCGTTAGTCTTACTAGCAGAAGTAGTTTGTGACAACTGCTGTAGTGGATCAGACCAAAGATCAATCGAATTTAGCATCATGGTTTCTGCCTTGGCCAGCAGCAGTTAGTTGTCTAGCAAAAAGGGAAGTAACAGGCCAGATGTAATGAGAAACATCCCTAGGGTTGATTCCTGCTCTTCCATCAGCTTCATGTTTGTTTCATTTTCTCCTCCGATTCTGTTTCTTTGAAGCTGACATTTTCCTGGCTTCCTTCAGTCAAAAGGTTGTACAAAAAGCTTCCACAAAATAAGTGAAGATATTTTTGCAATAGGAACACACAACAAATTTATAATTATTCAAATAAAAACTGAATAGGAAAAGATTTCCTGAAATCCACAAGCTTCCAACTTGGCTTTCTTTGTATAGTTTAAGGATTATCTTTAAGGTGTGCTTTGCACATTAATCCTAATTTGTAATTAATTTGTAAATTGAACATTTAAAGTATGAATGTTACCTGTGCTTTTTCCTACCCACTCAAACCTGCATTTGGAGCATATCAGATTGCTTGGAACACCTTGGAGTGCTTCTTCAGGGATTGACTGGACTTTTCAGGGATGGCCCAGAAGCTGAGGGAAGTTCTTTAACCTCCGGTTTGTTTAGAACTTATTGAAATAAACATCACCACAAAGAGGAATTTTCAGCTCTTAATAGTGTGCAGTTACTGCTTCTTCACTCACTGCTGGGGAATTCCTTGCAACAATAACAATTGTCACCATAGGTAATTAGCACTTCTTATTAACACTACAATTACTGATTCACGATAAAATTACAACTTTAATTCTGTGTGTTGTGTTCATAAGTTTCATCACAATTTCCTGCGTGGAGCAAATGATCATTTGAGTAATGAAACACTCCGTACAAATGATAGGTTTAAACTTCACAGAAAGTAGGGTAATCAGTTGAACAATGTCAGTAGATAGCTAAGCTCAGAAAATGAATGACATGGCAACTTGTATGCAAAGAACGTGTAGTCACTTTAACAAATACAGGAACTAATTGAGTTGAGTTTTTTGTTCTATCCAGAGGAAAGAAGAGTTATGGTGGTACTTTAACTGTGAGGTACTTTAGCTGTGCGTGTAGTTTCCACTGCTTGATTCTGAGCTGAGGAAGAAAGGAAGTAAAGCACTGGTGAAAATGTTCCTTTCCAAGTGGTACAATTGAGTATGTTAAAGCTCATGTTTTCAGACTGAACCACCAAAAAAAAGAACCTATACTGAGATAGCAGAGTGCAGTCCCTTTGGTGCAGCATTTCTGGTACCCTCTGTCATTTCCTGACATCAGGAAAATACTTCCAAGACATCTTTTACTTATCTCTGCTTTAGCGTTAAAGTCCAGGATATTCAGTGCCTTTCCTATCCTTTCTATCATTAGGGTTTTTCCTCATCCTCTTTGGAGGGCTCACTGTAGAAATGTAGAATCCTATGTATTTTGGAAGTGTAGTGCTGGGGAAAAAAGGTGTCTCCTCCATAATCCAGTAGCTCTGAGCTTTGATCTCTGACTTCTCATGTGCGTGGACTTGCAAGAAACCTCTTGAGAGAAAACTTTTTAATGCATTTCTCTTGCATAATTCATATCTGCCTTGCTGGAGACTTGAGAAATGAATGAGGCAATTCACACCTCTCATAACTTTCAGGCTGCCTGCAGGCTTGGCAGGAGTTGCTATTTGGGCTGATGCTTTTAGGGGTTTATTTATAACACTCTGTGCTAGAAATCAATTAAAAAGTCTGTAAGCTTAGATTCTAGAGCTCAATTAGACAGAAAAAAACAACATTGCTCTTTGTGTGGCTGTGTAACTTTCAGCAATGTAAGAGAAGGTTTGCAGCCCAAGTCAAGGGTGAGGTTAAGTTTTTTTTTGTTTTAGGACTGGAGGTTTTGGAATAAAGGCTGCAGTGTGCTTGCCTGCTACCGAGAAGAGAGCGTTTCTTTGGAAAGCAAAGCACTTAACTGGTGTTCATTCAAATCAGTATGAGTAAAAGAAAAACCCTGCTCTTTTCTTCTCAGATGTTAGAAGTAGGCAGCTCTTGAGATTCTAGTGACAAAACTCTTCCAGCATCCCAGCTGTAGTACTTTCATACCTGTTTCTCAGGGATGCTATTTTTTATGTTAAGACTTGGTGCTATTTTCAGTTCACACAGGTTAGATTCCAACCCAGTGGAATACGTGATAGTACAAGGGAGGTGATTTCAACGTGTTGTAGCCTTTGTATAGGGGACATTTCAATGGTGGTATTTAGTTTGGACCTAGTCAAAGGAGAGAACATTATTTGTTAAGCATGCCAGGTTGGTTGTTTCTTGTAACATTAACTTCTGTTGTAGTGGACTCCTTACACATTGCATTTGAGTAGTTGGGAAAAGCTTAATATAGGTTCTTTTATGTCAAGAGATGAAATGGATTGTCCTTGTACTAAGCTCTCAAATGAGTTCTTTGCAATTCTGAATGAGGCTTTAGCCTCATATCTTTCTGCAAATAGAAACAGAAGAAATGCACATACTGAAAATACTTGTCCATGCTACTGTCCTGTCTGGTGGAGATTTCAAAAAGGGAAAACAGATTAATGGATTTCCCCTTTCCTTTATTTTTCTCTTTGTCTGAGCTTTGCCTGTCTATATACAACTTGATTGTGCAAAAGGAGAAAATGTTTTTGGAAGAAGAGCTTTCTCAGTAGTGGCCATGTACCAGTGTTTGAGATTAAGAAGTGTTGCTGCTATTTTATATCTGATGAAACTTAAACACTGAGGTCTGAAATAACAGGTACCAGATCCCAGCGGATGTTCTGTGACACCAGTGGGAGTAGAAATTATGTCTTCTGTGCTTCACAATGAGGCTTCTCTAGAGGCTTTGGGGAGTGATGATGGGCTCTGGTGGTCAGAATTAAAGGTTTAATTCTGTGCACTGAAATCAGTGGGCACGAAGCTGACACTAAGTGATCCCACTAGGGAAATCTTGTGATAAAGTACACTCACTTCTTTGATGCATCAGTGCTTGTCAGCATAGTGCTTTGGTTTCTCATGAGAATGTTTTGAGAATATTGCTGTGCTTTGCTGTATTTGTGGCTATTAACTTCAGAGCCATTTGTCTGTTCACCTTTTGAATAGTTGTACTTATATAAAAGCAAATAATGCTTGATGAGAGCACACCTGCTCCCTGAGTATTTCTTGTGACTGCTCCGTAAGAAAAGGATTCAAAGGTATTCTGAAGCTCCTAAGGAAACTCTTGTGACGTCTGGTAAATGCATTCTCACCTTTACTGTAAGGCTGCTTTGGGAAAACCATAGCTTTTCCAGCATTGTTTAAGCTTATGCAACTTAAGTGAATTAATTTCAGATTGTTTTCTCTAGCATGATAATCATTACTTGTGAAGGAAACAAAACCAGCATCAAGTGATGTAGGCATGAGACCTTTCAGATCAGTTTAGAGCAATCTTGAATTAATTTATCTTTAAATCCAGGTCCAAATGCTCCAAACCAAGCCCCACTAGTTCTTCTCGAGGATGTGAGCAACGTCTATGGAGATACAGATATTGATCGTAACAAACACATCCACAAAAAGAGAAAACTTGCCGAAGGAAGAGAAAAACCAATGGTAACTTTTCGTTTGTAACAAGAATGGCATTGGTACTGGAATTTAGACAATAGCGGTTTTGACACAGATGTAATAGACATCTTTTTAGAGCTACCCTGGAATAGCTGTTTATGACCACAATTTGCAAATAGATTTTTTTGGCTAAAGCCAGCAAGAATAAAACAGTTTTTGTAGCAATTGCTGTAGACACGTATGTGCTGATGTCAGTGCTTTAACTTGAAGGAGCTCAGCAGAGACTGCAGAAGCTGTTAAAAGGGGTAGCTGTAGCAGTCACATGTTCTACAGCTAAACCTCCAAATCAATTGACTTTTCATGATTGGAACTGTGAATACATCTATTTCTTTAATTGTAGAAAACCACTATTTTATAGAATTTCTCTGCTGGTAGAAGTATGCACTTATACAAGAACTACATTTCCTTATGCCACTGTGGGCTTCAACTGAGTGATTAAGTGTAAAGTATATATGTACTTTAACATAACCTGGCTGCCACATTTAACAGAATGAATTCTTTTGGGATACTGTTTATCACACTATACCACTGAGTTTCTTGGTAGCAAAACAGATTGTTCTAATATTAAAACAAGCTAAGCAAAAAGACATTTAAAGGCACTTAAACTAGGACCTTGGCATCTCTAGTACAGAATTGTTTTCTTGTGTTCAGTGGAACTTCTGTGACTTTAGAGTCCTTTGAAATAAGTATAAATTAAGACATGAATCTTTTTGTTTTATACTGACTCTTAAGCAGAGCTCAGATGATGAGGATCCTTCTGGGAAGGCGCGAAGTCGCCATATTACAGTAAACAAGGCAGATCTTGCGAACTCTATTGAAGTATTAGAGAGCTTTAAACTGGCAAGAGAGAGCTGGGAGCTGCTTTATTCTCTGGAATCACTCGACAAAGGTAAGGCTCACTGCAGGCAGAGTTGCATTTAGGCTTCATTGCTGTGCATAGAAGTCATTTTACTATTGTTAAAATAGAATTCCTGCCATTGTTAATCCTTAAAATTGAATTCACTTTGGGTCCCAAGTATTTTTGATCTAAGTTCCAATAAGAAGCTTTATCAGTTGTTGCATTTCTGAATATTTTGTTCCAGGATTTCATTTCATTCTGCATGCATCTTTGTTTATTCACTCCCACTTCTCTTAGAAGCAGCTTTTGCTGAAGGAGCAGTTGGTTAGTAGTAGTGCTGGTAATACTCGGTGAGGATGTGCTGCTAGTGGCTGCTTTAGTTCATGCTTTAGAAGCTGTGTCTTTACTGAGTCTCTCCCTTTCTGATAAGATCTGGTGTGATCATCTTGAAAACAAATTTCTCTTCTAAAAAGCAGGCAAATAGTACCACCTAGCTGCTTTTAGATTTGTTGGACACTGTGAAGAGAAGTATAGTCAAAATACGATTGTATAGGAAGAGAGTATCCTGTATTTGAAAGATTTCACACTCTTACTCTTTTTTTCCTTTATTTTTCAATTCAGCTGTTTTTTTCCTAGGTAACTGATTTTTAACCCAAAGCTGTGAAACGCTTCATTTTCTCTTTTACTTTTTCTTCTCTGACGTGTTACACAGAGTTCACCAGAATTTGTTTGTCATGGAAGACAGACACCTGGCTTTGGTTAAGAATCTTTCTTACAGACATGATCATCTACCAGGTAAAAAAAAAAAGTAAAAACTACTAAAAGTGACACCATTACATTGCTCTTCCTTTTAGTGCATAGCTGTTCTGATTAGCCAGTTTGACTGCTTTAAGTGTCTACAGATTTTATCCTTTAAAGCATGACCTTTTTGGGGATGGAATTGTACTATTCTTACCACAGGCCAGGTACCCTACTTAGGATATTCCTGTCCCAATAGCTGTTTATTGAGTCGAGCTAGTTTCAGCATATGGAAAAGACCTCTGCGTTGGCATTTTGACCAGTAGATACATACAGTGTTGTAGAAGAAAAGTGCATTTTATTCGTCCGTCAGTGCATTATATTGGAACGCAATCAGAGAGAAGAATTTTCAAACAGCAGAAGATTTTAACATGTCTCAGTTACAATTTATCACTCTCCTCAGAAATTAGGCTGACTGTACTCATTCCAAATACCATCTATAGAACAAAGCTTGTTCTTTTATATTTTTCCTTTGGGGGTTTCTTATTTTTGCCTGTACTTGTATCTGAACAAGAGCTATTTCAAACTTTATTAGTCTAGATAATGTAATGATTAACTCTGTATAGCATGATTATTTGTTTCAGTTATAAATGCGATTTTGTAAACAGGCTTTTTAAAGCAAAATTTTGTCTTCTCACTGCCTTGCAAGTGATTGATCCGCACTCCTGTACACAGCACGTGACTGGAGAGTGTTCTGCTAGATTAAAATTTTGAAGCCCTGTTACTTGGACATGCTCTGTTTTGAAAGCTTTCTGTAAGGGAATTTTTATTTCCATCTTTCTACCCATTGTATACAGAAGACCCTAACACTGTCTTTTATATCCTTTTTTTAAAGGGGCAGTACAAAAAAGCAATTAGCAGCCTACATCACTTGGCAGCTCTTCAGGGCTCTCATTCTCCACAGCAAATTACAGGACAAGGATCATTAGAAAATCAGAGAGCGCTAATCCAGTTAGCAACATGCCACTTTGCCCTTGGAGAATATCGGGTACGTACAGCATCCCACACTGGTCCTTCAGCATCTGGCCCTGTGCTTCCCATTTGTCTTCTTCCTTTGAATTTTCCCATTAGCCTGCTTTCAAGAGGGTATCGAATATAAGCCAGGGTCTACTGAAAAATCCATGCTTCACAGGGAGAAGAATTGCACTTCCTGGCATGTTAACTGATGTCCATTAGCATCTCTCTTACATAGTCTATTTGGTAGTTATGATTTGGGGGGTTTAGTTATGATTTTCCATAGCTACAAATGTTTGAGTTGTCTGTAAATGTAACCTTAAATTTGAATTCCTTAACTTTACTGAAACAGTTTTAAACATTGAGGGAAAATTCTCAGGTATAGACTTCATGTGGCAGGGGAAGAAAAGGTTTATAGAAAAGAAACTTCTGTGATCATCTTAGAAAAGTATTAGTTATCAACTGACAGTATAAGAGACTCCAGAACAATATTGTCTGGCCTGACCTCTGAACTTGCTTTACCTTTGCAATACGTATTTTGTGTTTTGAATGTTACAGGAGTGCATGGTGGTCTGAGGTCAGTCAGTGTCAGCGGTAATAATAAAGGCTGGGTCTCTTAGGATCTAACGTCATCCTAGTACTACTGAACAAGACTTTTGTCCCTTCCAGTTGACTACTTTTTCATTGGAAATGTGATAATATATCCCTGCAGACCTCTTACTGTCTCTAGGAAATAGCATTAAAAATTCATCACATTTCTGTCATTCTGTCAGATTGCCATTTTCCTTTCTATTTTTACTGTGGGCAGAAAAAGCTTTTAAAAACTATTCTAAGAATTAATTTGAAAACTTAATCCTTCAAAATACAATAGTTTTTTATTGCAGTTGTATTGATCTTACACTCTTGAAATGAAGAATGCCAGTACATTTTTTTTTCAATTAAAGTGACGTATGTAGGCTCTCAGAGAATGTTTAATGACAGCTACATCTTTTTGCTCAGCCAAACTAAGTTACACATTAAGTCCACTCAAGTTCTAGCAGAGAATTTTGTGATCGTTTTTTTTCTTTTGCAGTGTCTGAAATTTTTAATCATTACTAACATATCTGATACTAAGAACTTTAAATTAGACTTAGCATTATCATGTCTCTCTCCTTCTTTTTATAGCAAACATGCGAAAAAGTGCTTGACCTCATGTGCTGTATTTTACTTCCAATACAAGAAGGAGGTAAAGTACAAGAGGAGCAACCTAAAGTCAAGTCTAAGTTCAGGAAAGGTATGGAGTTGCTACTACCCTAAACTCAGTGTCAGCTCAATTCTAGTTCATGCATTTTGGTTGAGTATATAATTCTTCCCTTTTTGTATTATGAAAAGGGAGGAAGTTCTTTATCCTCTCTTGGTTTTGTGAGTGATTTTCCTGCTGGTAGCTATTAAACTATATTGGTGACAAAGTCCTACCACAGGAAAAAAGAAACGAAGAAAAAATTTTAAAATGTGTAACTTCACATTTTGAATCATTCATAATTTACCTTCAAAGTTTTCCTTCCTACCTGAGATTTGGCAATTGTAGATTTGTTTGACTCCCTTCTAATTTCTTTCAAACTTAGATAATCATGAGACCCCTAAAGAAGTGTATGATAAATGTTCTGTTGCAGGGTCTGATTTGAAGCTTTGGCCATGTACCAGTAGAGCTATCATGCCTTACTGCCTTCATCTATTGTTAGCTTGTTTCAAGGTAAGCCATAGTTAAGGCTTCGAATTCTCACGTCTCTTAAGGCCTAGTTGACGTATCTGGGGTCCTGAAACTGCATGGCCTTATCCCAGTGGTGTGACTAGGGGTGAAGGGCTGTGCCTCAAATACCTCTCACCTAAATGGGTTTGTGGAGGGTCTTTTTTTCTGGGGAGGGAGGGAGGGTTGATGGAGGAGGGTTTGTTCTCTCTCTTTTCTCTTCTGTTCATTTTAGTTTTGGGCAGAGGAGATAGAGGAGATAGAATTAATCTCAAAATATTTTTGTTTGTACTCAGACTTCCCTTGTAGGTCAGTGAAGAGAATTTTCTATTTTGGCTGGAAAGTTCTGACCAATTTTAAATGTATATCTATTAGGGCAGAATGAAATACACTCCTAAAGAACTACTTCTGTATTTGCGCAGATGTAGGTGAGATGAATCCCATACATTTATAAAAGAAACATATGTTTCCCGATTGTCTCAATGTCAATTTTTTCCCTGAAGCTCAGAGCTTTCACAGACAGCAGAGATGATATGGCGCTGGGTCACGTAGTTGTTCTGCTTCAGCATGAGTGGCCGAGGGGTGAGAACTTGTTCCTGAAAGCCATCAACAAAATCTGCCAACAAGGAAACTTCCAGTATGAGAATTTTTTCAACTATGTCACGAGTATCCTTTCTCTAACCAAGAATGTCTTTCACATCCAAAGCTGTACTGGGGTGTTGAAAAAGCTGTTAGATAGTTTCAGCAGCAGCTCTCTGCGTCATTCATATTCTGTATTTATTTCCATACCATGCAAGCCTCTTGTAATAGGCGGCAGTGCAGAATGGACTATAAATATGCCTCCTGTCACCTGTTCTGGCCCTTGAGAGTACCCTGAAGTACGCTGCAATTGCACTTCCATTCAGAAAAACAGCAGCAGCTTAGGCTGCTCATGCGAGTGATGGCAGTCTTTTCAGTAAGATATATATGGCATTACACTGCAAGGTAGTTAACAAAACCAATAAAGTGGTACCTATGCTTCATTCTTATGAAATGCTTTATGTGGGTAAGATTTTGGGGTTGAGTAAGATAATGAGATATGTCAAAGCTCATGCAAAGCATGTCTGATATCTGTATTCAGATATCTGACATGCGGTCTGATCAGCATACACACACGTGGACAGTTTAATGTTTAACCTAAACAGACATCCAGCCGTGGTCCCCAGGAAGCAAGGGGTCTAACTCTTATCTGAGACAACTGAAAAAGCCCTGTTGTTAAAGGAAGGGGAAAAAAAAAAGAAGAAAAGCTAAATAATTGACCTTATTTAAATAAGGAGAGCTAAGAAGGGTGGTATGTGCCACGGTGGTGGCATTTCCTTCAGTCCCAACCTCAGTATGCACCGCTTTGATAACCTGCAGTGCAGGAAAAGGAAGTAAAAACAACCAGGGAATTTGTTTGGAGAGATGAGCTTTCTTTACCTCTCTCTGACTGTACATATGAAGAAATGAAGAAAAAAAAAGAAATTGATGTGTGTATTTTGCACTTTCAGAAGGCATTTCTTCTGAATTTGTGGAGGATTAGGAATACATGATGTGATCTTCTTTATCACTTTTAAGAATGAGATACTTTAATAGCTATTCATTTTGGCTGTCTTTTCAGCAATGTGGCTTTAGATATGAGGGATAAGAAGGAATGTTCTCGTATCATTTTTTCCCTACTCAAATCTTTAACGTTTTCTTCAGATATTGATATGTTGGAGGAATTTGCTTATTTAAGAACTCAGGAAGGAGGGAAGATTCATCTGGAACTGCTGCCAAATCAAGCAATGTTGATCAAGTAAGGATAAAAAAGCATTTACTGTTTTCTTTGAAAAAAAAAAAAAGGGGGAGTATGTTCTGGTTGTCTTTGCTTTCATGTCATCTTCTGGATAGTAAGTTTGTCATGTCTTTGAGCTTAAATTGAAGGAGTTGGCTAAGGAGTTCAAACAAGGCTGTGTGTTTCTTTTTCTGACTCTCCTGCTGATCTGTGAATTCTTTTTTGGGGTTTCTTCAACTTTAAACTCCTACTTTTACAGAACTTTATTTTTAAGTGTTTACAGGATTGCTCCTTCAACCAGACACTTGCACTTTGCAGGAATTCTTTAAATAATTAGGCATCAGTGCAAGCTTTTGTTAATAATGTTGCTGAACAGTAATGCTGAACAGAAAGCACTATTTGTTGTAAACAAAGTTATGAAAGAGCACTGAATGATGAAAAACTTAGGTATAAAACATAAATTAAATTACACTCCAGGTAAACTCTTAATAACCTTTCTGTCAGAACTAGCAGATCATCTCTTGCTATGTACCGAACAGGCTTATTCTGCTTAGCTTATTACGAGATGCTGAAGGAAATTAATAATTTGGATTAACTTCCTAGGTGTTCTTAGTTTTGAGTCAAGACTGAACAAGTATCTGCTGCAGGGTTTTAGTGGCAAAATGTTTTGGAATATCCTGGTTGTTTATTAGAACTTGTGGTATTTTGCTTTATAAGAGGGGGACTGCAAAAGTTTGTTGAGATTCCAGTTTGGCTCAGTGTATTCTGGTTATTCACTGACTAGAAATGGGCCAAAGTTACCAAAAAATAGGAGCCTAACATTAGACAACTGGGTCCAAATTTGGACTAGTAAAAAGATTTTCCAGAGTTCTAGGTAACCAACACAAAAAATGAGATACTAGGTGTAATTAAAGAAAAGAAAAAGGAGAAATACAAATGCTTAATTACATGACAGAGTATTTTCTCTTTTAAGCTCTAGATTTTCAAACTTTTACCCTTCCTGTATCTCACTGCTTATAACCAGCTGTATGAAAACAAGAATCAGGGTATGCTGCACTACGTATGGTGTTAAGAAATAAGCTTTGTCAGCAAGAGGGCTTAACACTGAAGACTACGCCTGGTAACTTCTTAGCTGCCATCTCGAGTTAGTTGCAATAGTTCAGCGCTATTTCTCTGCGTCACGGCTTTTATTTTGATTGGCGTGGTAGCTGTTACTTACTGTTCTGACCTCCCCAGTCAGGAAGTAGGTAGCGAGCAGTGTTTCCAGCAAGACAGAAACCTCTCTTTGACCTCCTTTTGACCCGTGTTATGTTTCCTGAAAGATGGAAATGCTTGTAGGAGAGAGGTCCACTTCTTTGTGCTCACTGAGCCAAAACGGTCAGATATCCCATCCAGCTGGAAAAGCCACGTACAGTGTCTTTTACGTGGCGGGGATGTGTAGGGCAGGAGCCGCTTCACCAGAGACCTGATGCGAGGGAGAGTTCAGGGTGTAGTCTAATAATCAGAGCTGACGTCTACTCCCCTGGTACCCCAGACATTTTTTTAGCTGGACTGGCTGGGATGCTCGGGGATGGTGTCACTCTACAGTGTTGACAGCAGCGCTGGTTTTAGATAAAGTGTGCCAGCACGGCCCTGTTTCCTGGGACAATGGTTGGTAGGCTGAACATCTGCAGACTGGCTTTCATCTTTCAAAACTATCACCAGTTCTGGTTGTGTGAGCTGCTGCACCATCCACCCCATAATTAGCAGAGGCAGCTCAGATACTGTTCAGTCAGGCACAGGAAGACTCTGTGAGTTTGCCACAGCAGCCCAAAGACAAAGCAGTTGCTCCGTTGCCTGATCTTTCCTCCACATAAACATACGTAGCAATCGTGTATCTTAATTGATGGGAAATGTATTACAGGTATTACATGTTTTTTATAAGGACAGCTTTTTGTTTCATGACTTAAAGAACATTTTCTCCCCAGGTGAATTCCACATTCTTCTTCCAGTACTTATCCTCAGTACCTTATACTTTATAGGAAATTATATTCATTTTTCTGAACCCAGGAAAGCAAACTGCAATGTGGGTTTCAAAAGCTGAAGTAAGATTGGTAGCCTGCAGAGTTACAATCAGGTCCTGCAAAATATATATACAGCTTGTAAGCTTTCCCTTTGCTTGTGTCTGTTGTGGGAACATGAAGGTCCATGGTTTTGGTTTTGACAGGCGATATAGCCAGCTCATTCTGTTTGCAGTATCAACAAGACTTCTGCAATGAGCTCTGAATTCAACCATTAAGTGCTTTTGAACTCCGTTCTAGACAAGCCAAGTTTCATGGTTTTACTGATTATACATGTCAGTAGTGGCAGTGTTAGCTAGTGGGGTTAAAGAGGAAAAGAACAGTATGCAAGAAATGACTGATTAATATCATGCTCCTCTTTATGATAAATCTTACTCTAATTAGCCTAATCTTAGCCTACCAATCTGCGTAAACTTGATGTGAAAGCTGTTGAGTGTTCTGCCTCTACTCACATTGCTATCACGTCTCCCCTTGGGGACAGAGGAGGAAAAGCTCAGTTGGTTTGAAGTGAAACAAAGGTATCTTGAAAGTGTAATTTTTATTCTGATTGTGCACTTGGGTATGTTTAGTTCTGACTGTAGATCTTGCAAACAGTAATGAAGACACAGTTGCACGGAATCCCTTTTGCAAACATCTGGGAGCAATAACATCTTGCTGTTCCTTTGTATTTTCTTTTCCCTATATCCATTTTTGCAAGTACTGGACTCATTCATGCCAGGAACTCTTGAAAAATTATCTCGTTTGATTGAATAATTCTTGTGAATATTTTATTTCAGGTTATTGTAGCTGTATTGTAGAGTGTTTCTGTACTACTAAAATGGCCCATCTTTATTTGACTTTTATAAGCATAGCTCTCCATCCATATTCATTAATAAATTATAGATACTAACCAAAATGCCCCCCTGTCAGATCTGAAGGTAGGCACCTAACTCGATACTATAGGTATGTAAGAGCAAGTCTCACTTCTCTGCTCCCTTCTTAGCACCTGTGGGAGGGAACGATGCACTCAGTACTCGGGTGCCTAATAAGATTTAGGTGACATTTTGAGAGACTTAGGTTAAGAAACTAGACGTGTTCTCTATACACGAGATTTCTCATTTCTCCTTAGGTGGGACATTGGATTTGCTGTAGGCTGGACGTGTGAGGTCATTATCTTGTGTTACAGATAGCAGACAGGGATAAGGACTTAACTCCCCAGAGAAGACAAACTGTCTTTCAGCTGAGACACCTTTTTGTGGGCGGTTCATGTGGCCCTGCTCATAAGTGGGAGGTTGCTCTGAGTGCCCACATGTGCTCTGACATCGCGTCGTCCTCTAACAGCCATTTTTCTATGCAGTTTGAATTTGAAAAGGTGAAAAAGGCCATCTGTGGGCTAATGAAAAGATACTTAGGCAACCTGTAACAAGCACTGTCACACGTACTCAACTTGGCCGATACGAGCTGTGCATGCACTCGGCTTGCGCTCAACAGCAAGTCCCTGAACTCCGAGTTGTGGGCTCTCCCGGTTCGCTGATGCGCTCTTACCAGCTCTGCAGGGAAGCTGTGGTATCTGCAGTGCTCCTCTGATTAAATCTTCTCGGATTGACACGCTTCCTGGGAAGAGCTCAGACAGTTCATTGTAGTACAACTGTGAATTGTTTGTGCACCTACCGCTGTCCTTTCTCCTGGTGTAACTGTCCAAAAAGATGTGTATGTATTTAGACCGCAGTTGCGGAACAGCCTTGCAGTGAAATCTGGGGATATTTGCATGTTTGATGCTGTCAGGGCCCTGCACCCCTTTGGCTGCTCCGTGGTCATATTGTCATATTGCTCTGCGGTCTCACCCTAGTTCTTCGTTGCTCCTTTTTCTGGAGAGTTGTTTTGCACCGGAGGGGGAGTTGGTGTGTGGGTGTTTGAATGCTGCTATTTGCTGTTTTTTAAAGGACTTCTAGCCCTCCCATGGGGTTACTGGAATTCATACCTGTGCTACAGCCCAGCATACAGACTGCTGACAGGTACCAAGTGGAAAAACCCTGCTCATAGTGTGCTGTGTTTTGTCAACATGTTTTACTGCCCATGCTTTTCAGCAATTTGTTACTCAGATTTATCTTTTTTTTTTTTCCTCCATTTGTGCCTACATTGCCTGGCAAACCATGTTGTTCTATTATAACATTTATTTTTTCTTTTTCCCATAAGTTGCCAGTATCCGTGTCCTTTCAATTTAATAATCACTGTTGAATTTAAACAAAAATGTAGAAATCCCCCAAAACGATACCGAAGTTCAGTCACCTGTTAGCAAGAGTATAACCATTTCTTTTCAAAATACTCGTTACTGGATCTGTTTGTAGCTACTTTTCTTCATTGAAGTTGTTCTGAATTCTGTTTTCCAGCTGTTACATGACACACATCTTGCAAAGCACTGCTGGTTTGCTCAGTAGCTGTGGGTTGTGTATTCTCCTGTAGGTGCTAACTGACCATAGCACTCGGCTGCCAGCAATGTTTAAGACAGTGAAGATGGAAAACAGGGCTTATCCCATAGCCTCTGAATATGCAGCAATATTTTCAGTGCAGTTTTGCTTCACTCAGCCTAGCTCATCAGTGAATTGCCCAGTAGGGTCCAGGCCAGTCTTGTCTTTGCCTTTTCCACGTGTTAAAGAGGTCTCTGCTGTTTTGGCAGAGAAGTCTCTTCTCAAATGCTGGACTTGCTGATTTAAGTGATTAAAGGGGTGGTATTGTTGAGTGAGGATATTTCCCAGACTTTCCCCTTCCTTGTTTCCAGCATCTCTGGACTGGCGTAGATGCCCTCACCCTTTATTTTTTATTTCCTTTCTTTCAGCGTGCTTGCTGGGTTCGGTCCAGCTCTTCCCTCCCCTCTTACCCATGACTTGTCTCAACATTAGCATTGTGCTTTTCTCTCTAATTTAATTTATGCTGCTCCTTTAGTAATGCTAGGGCTCTCATTTCAGGGCTTATCTTTTGCTTTCCTTCCCAAGTAGGGCTTGCAGGTGGGTGTTACAAAGTCTTGATCTTACTTACCCAGTTCTGGACTAGTGCAAGTGAAGTGTAGTGCTTTGGCGCTGCAGAACATTGTTTTAAGGACAAGATTTCGGTATCAAGTGCTACAGGCCAGCGTGAGGACAAAGAACTGCTCATAAGACTGGCCTTTAACAGAGTGATATCCCAAGAGTTTCCCCAGCCAGTATCGCTTTAGCTTGCTCAGTAGTTGGACCTTTGTTCTGTTTGAAAACAAGTCCTGAACTTCTGCTCAGAATAGATGTAATCCCTGCCTGGTGTCTGGTATCTCCACAAGAGCTGGCTTCTACTGATGCGGACTCACAGCCTGGCTTGATTTGGGCTTTCTGTTGGCCTGTGAAGTGTTCACTGCGCCTTTCATTAGCCAGAGAGTTACCAGTGCCCACAGGATTATATAGCTCCTTCCTGCACTTTCCTACTGGTACAAGATGCCCTCTCTCTTTATGGTGGCAGCCATCTGTCCCCTTCCTCCAGAGAAAGCAGGTTTGTTTTTTCACTCCTCTTTCAACCCCAACCATTTGTAGAAGCGATTACAAGGAGGAAGTGGCCTGGGCAGCAAAGGTAGAGAGAAAAATAAAATCCCTTTCCCCAAGCAAGGAGAACTCTGTACATGCTGGGTTAAGAGAACAGATTTTCCTGTTAGCCAGAACAGCAACACTTTTTTTTCCCCCCAACAGTCAAATAATAAGCAAAGCAGTGAGAGAAAAGATATTTATGGAACTTACAATTGTTGAAGGGCTTGTGAGTAGATTATTTTTAAAAAATAGCATAGCATGGGCTATTTGGCTCTCCTTACATAAACTTGGGTCTGAACAGTAGATATATAATATCATGCAGCACCTTTTACATGACTGTAGTGCACCAAATAACCATTATTTGATTTTGTCTGTCTCTCTTTCCTTCACGGCTTAAGGCATCACACAGTTACCCGGGGTATAACTAAAGGAGTGAAAGAAGATTTCCGCCTGGCCATGGAGCGCCAGGTCTCGCGCTGTGGGGAAAATCTCATGGTGGTCTTGCATAGGTTCTGCATTAATGAGAAAATACTGCTGCTTCAGACTCTTGCTTGAATGGACTGGATCATGATGCGTTGCCTCTTACGGAGAGAGGGGAAGGCTCTAAATTGTATGAACAGCAGTGTGGCAGTGGAAAATCACTTGTCCAGAGAGTCAAAAACTTCCCTATGAGTTACAGGTTCTGCAATACACAAACACTACTCTGTGTTTGTTCACCGCTTAGTTTTCTTATGTGGGTAGATCGAACTTTATAAATAAAACTTTGTTTAAGAAGTCTTCTGTAATGTCCTATTTGTTTTGGTGGTTTTTCCATAGCATTATACTAAGGTGTGCATCTTAGTACTTTCTGTCTTTACAAACACACAGAGAACAGAGCAGGGTACTTCAGGCTTTTTATTTGCACTAGTTTGGAAATCACCACGAGTGAATTTCCTGAGTTTCTAAAAACTATTACCTTACATTGAACTGGTCTGCTATCTCTTCCTTTTTGGCTGAATTCTACCTGTATTGCTGGTCTTCAGATTCAGGGCCCTTATGTAAATCAAATCCATTTGTAAAGAGGATTGCTTTGATCGAATTTTGGTAATACCCAAGTGATTATACAAAGTCAATAGGAAGTGGCCTTTCTACACTCTCAGAGTGTAGCACGTGAAACTTGGACCTCATCCATGCTAGAGGTGTGTAAGACATGCACAGACGGGCTGCTAAACCTGTAGCAGCAGCAGCAGCATGCGGATTAATAAGCCAATAGAAGAGATCAGCAGGATCCTAAACCTAAGGTTTTGATCCAAGACTGAACTGGAAGAACACAATGAAGAACGATCAGTTGAGTCACCGCTTCCCACAGCGCGCTGTAGCACAGAGGTGCCCCTGAGCTTTCCCAGACAGCGACTGCCCCGCCGACCCAAGTGCAGGGCTGAGGATGCTGCCGGCGCTCCCGAGTCAAAAAGATGGCCAAAGGAAACGTGGGCCAGTAGCCAGCAGGGCGCAGGCGTGCGGCGGGTGCCAAGGGTGTATACCAACCCCAGAGCACCCGAGTTACGGGGTGGGTGCCTTGTCAGATGAAAGGACTGTTACCGCAGTCCCATTCTGACAACCCCTTCCAGTCACCACCCAGATCCCTTGCAGTTCCTTTTGTAAGCACCATCAGGCTGTCTTTGACTGCCCAATTGTTGCAATGTGTTCAGCTTCTCTATATGAAGGAGGGAGATCAGTAAAATATTTACAAAATATAGAAAACAAAGAGAGCAACTGCAGCAGACTAGTAAGTTTTTGCTAAATAGGAAAATACCATCCCTTAAGTCACATAAAAGTTTTGATGACAACTTCCATGGCACTGTAAACTTGAACTCTTATCCCTTTTAGGTAATACAGCCTAGCACGAGTGGCAATATTTCAGGCTAATCCACCTTATGCACTTGCCCCATCAGAATCTAGGCCTGCTACACCTTGACCACCTCTATCAGATTTTCCAGAATATCCTTCTTCTGTAAAGTAAATATGATATTATGACCCAAAGAGTTGTCGCAGTGAGGTTTTGAGTCAGATGCTCAGCGTGGGATTGACTGTCTTGCATCTTCCACTTAAAAGGGAAATAGTTTTCAAACACTTCGTGTCCAATGTAGACCAGGATTGAGTTCATTCCTGAAAGTAAGCACAGGTCATGCCATCTGAAAGAGCAGGTATGAGCTTCGGAGCAAGCAGGCTGAGGCATGCCAGGCTTATGAAACAGTGGCACCGAGACAACAACAGCTAATGACAACAGCTAATGTTACTTGCCCCAAAGACGCTACACACACGTGTTTTCAAATGCAGTCTGAGGGGTTCTCTCCCCCAGAACGTTACTGAAAAGAAATACAGACAATCTGTATGCTAAATTGAAAATACAACCAAATCAGTATCCTGCAATTTTATTGACAAGGAGAATAATCGGAGTTATTGTCTTCGGGGTGGCGAAGTGCCAACCAGTTTGGTCAGATCTATTGTCTTTACAAACCAATGCTGACTGCCCTTCAAAGCTCTGGGATTTCTGGTAAGAGATATGATACCATGCTGTCACCCTACTCGTTTTCCTGTCCAGACACCAAAGCTGCTGAAAGGTTCCCTCTGCTGTGGGTTTGCAGTCTGTACTCACATGTTTGTCACGAGCCCGGTGTGGTTAAAACCACAGCGGGATGCTTTGGGAGACACGCTTATCTAAAAACACAGAGACAGAACCTACACAGCTGCCCAGGGGATTTTGTCTTCCACATCTTCAGAAGTGGTATTACTCTGCTGACAGGCCTTTGAGTTTCCCATTAGGTTACCCAAGCCTCAACAGTCCTTTCCAAAACCAACTATGAACCAGCTGTGGTATTTTGCTTGGTACTAGGCAGCTGTTCCCTGGGACCTTAAGTCAAGACCAAACTGAGAACAGTCATTGGGCAATAGCAGCTTCCAGCCCTCATTTAAAGACTTTGACAGTCCCTCTCTCCTAAATAATCTGGTCTCGAGTGTCCCAGTTCTATGCAAAGATTCAGCGCAAGTTAATTGTTCTGGCATCCTTCAGGTTACCTCATTCTAAATCCCAACTCTTTTAAAGACAGTATTGGTGCAGAAAGAATTGGAAGGAATACATTTCCTGCCATGATTTTACTGACCTGGGTAGAAAAATGGAGCACCTGACCACAGTCTCTTGACATCCACAAGGTAATATATCAGCAGTAAGAGGATGAAGGCAAAGCAGCTCATAGTTGTCACGTACGATAGTGACCTGCACACATTTTCAGTAGAAAGATTATTTAGAGAACTATGTGATGCAGACAGATCTCAGTATAAGAAAGGTGAAACATTCTCCAAGGTAAAATAGTACTTTAACAAAATCATACTAGAAGTTGTATCTCTTTGCTTACCATAAATTCTTGTTTATAGGAATAAACCCTTCTTCTTTAGAACATTTTGTCAAGATAGCAGAAATAATTCCCTGAAATAGAAAGTTGCTGATGTTCATATAACCACTGCAACACGTTTCAGAAATACAAAGTTTGCATTGTGTAAAAATACATGTCTATTAAAGAGCTACGTAACTATCGTGACTTACCATTACTATGCTCCATATGACGAACCGACCCATAATTTGTTTGTGCTGGTTTTTGTAGAACAAGATAATTTTTCCTGCCTAACACAAAAATAGAAAAAATGAATTAATGCCCATAAATGTAACTACATTTCAAGAGCCAGATACATTTGCCACCGGCTACCTGTGCTAAGACAGAGAACATGAATAGGATTTATGTCAACTAAGTGGCTGAAAGGCTCAGAATGGAAACTCTTCGCAAAGAATGGACATGGATGGGGAAAATATGTAAATGCAACCCACTCAGCAATAGAGATGCACCTTTTCTCCCTTCCCTACTACGTTAACAGTGAGGAAGGGGACAAGCAGCTTTGTTAGGTTAACACGACGCGAGTCGAGCTCCATCTCCCTCAGGAAGGCTTGCACAAAGGAAGAAGGCCACGTTGACTCCCCAGCCAGCCCCAACAGCTTCTCCCCAGCGCCACGTTGCACCCTGGCCTGCTCGCAGCACGCACCCCTTTTCGCACACTGCTAAGAAATGTGTCCTGATGACTCGTTCCTCAGTGTCACACTTCTGTTTCAAGCTCTGCCCTGCAGAGATTCCCCATCAATTTTTACCCAGTGTTAAATTCAGTAAGAATTCTTTTCCCGGCACAAGAGTTTCAGTTTGGTTAACAGCTGCTGCACAGACAGAAGAGCCAGCAATGACTAACTAGAACTGCACCAAAAAGCGTCATGATACCCTGTTTTAAACACGGTGGTGAGCTGTGGGCTTTTGATGTCACCAAGACTAATGTGAACCCCTGCCCCCCCCTCGTGTCTGGGAAGGTGAGCCCACCCATAGCACCTTTGCAAGACGGGTAACACCGCATGTCAAGCGGAAAATTGGCAATGATGGGGAACATGTGCAGCTGTGACCTTTAAAACTGAAGGTTTAAAATGAGGCTGGGAGGTCTCTGCATCTCTTGGCCCTATTTTCCAACATGCAGAGCCAGCCTACTCCCAGTGTAAGCCCAACCTTAAAACAAGCAAAGTTTCCGGGTGGATATTTTGCAAACTTCTTGTGTCCATCCCTTACAAAAACTGAGAAAATGTCTTGGTTTATCTAATGCAAGCTACTGCCAGGTTAGATTCCACTTCTCTGACACTCACCTCAGGCTAAATCAGCCTGAAAGCATTGCTCTGGAAAAGGTTTTCTCGGAACCAGTCTCAGCCTTAAATAAAGAAACCAAGTTGCCTCCCCACTTCCAAGATTCCCTCAAATCTTCCCATTATATCACACAGCCAAAAAGAAAAGAGGTACCTGCAGTCCCAGAAATGCCATAAAAATAGTATTTATGGTCCCCAGGATCCCTTCAGGATCATATGGCATCGTTGTTTGGTAAATCACCTTAGAGAGAAAATGGTTGTTACGGAGCGCCTGAGCAACCATCCTCCTTTCCCTTCCATCCCCTGCACGTATCATTCCCAAGCCCCTCCTGACAGCTACGTTCAGTGCTCGCCTGCGGCTTCATATGGCAAACCAAAAACTCCTTACACTTGAAGAGGGATGCTGATATATATGCTTTTCTCCAAGAAGCAAACGATCAATATAACCAGCCGCTCCTCCAGTGCAGTTGGGATAGCTCCCAAAGTCTCCAATGCCTCCAGGACCAAGATAGCCCCTAGGACAGAAGCGATCAGGTTATGGCACAAAGTGTTGGTAGACTCTATCTGAATAGTAGCTGGTCCACTGGCCCAGCACACTAAATGTTAAATGTTTCCCTGGCCAGAGGCACACAAAACACGGGTCCTCCGTGACAGCTGGCTGGTGGCTACCCTGTTTTGATCATCGCAGTGCCACGAGCAGCTGCGTTGTGAGGGGACCGGCAGTGCCAGGAGCCTAAAGCAATGCTTCAGTTCAGCCTTGGCTACCCAGCTGGCTGCTCCACCAGCTCTGCAGGTGCCGGCCCTTTAAAGGGGCAAAGATAAGAGACAGGGATGACATTGCGATGATCATATATCGCTGTACACAGACCTCAGGCAGATTTTAATCCTCTTCTTTAGATAGAAAGGAACAATGATGTCACTTTTATAACACCTTATACTTTAGTACCAAAGTAAAGACAGTTTTTTCACGTGATGAATGCTTCCCTTAACCCCACTGGCCTAGAAGCTCTTCTCTTCATTCTTTCTCTACTGCTAATAAAATGTCTTTTCCACTCTAGAAGGAAAACAACCTGATGCCCCACAGAAAGTAGTCTGAGTGCACAGTCTTACCTGGGACAACCTGGCACTGGTAACAAAAAGGTCAGGCAGAGCCAAATCACTTCCAACACCAGAATGAAAATCCACTGTGGCCAGTACGGGAGAATATCCTGCAGAGCGGGACATCGCGTCTCCTGCATGAGATGGAGGGAGCGGGCTATTAGCTGGCAAGTAAAAACCATGCCCTCGGGGACATCCTGTACTTCCTGGCAGGCAGGCCCCCCGATACGTTACAAAACTGGGTTCTACCAGCAGACCTTTCATCTTCACAAATGATTTCCAGACATGTAGTTACTTGGGGGAGAGGGAGAAACAAACCAAAACAAAAGCCCACAATGTTTTTTAGCTTGGAAAATGTCAAAAGGAATTTTGATTCATGAGCAGAACAAAAGCCTTTTGGGAAAACAGACTCCAGAAAGGCCAAAAAGCAGTATTACTTTCCCCTGCTGTGAAAAAACACTGCCAGAATTAACTGGACAAAACACAGGCCACAGGACTCAGCATAGAGATGCCTGTCCCTCGGGTCCCTTGGTGGTGGAAAGTCATCAAAAGTGCCTGGGAATGCCTGCTTCTAAGCACCATCTGAATGGATCGGTGAAATCCTCAGATACAGCAAAGCTAGATGTGATAAAATGCAGACTGGGACACCGAAAGGTGCAAGTTCCCCCAAATTTTTGCCAGGTCACACCACACTACACATCAGGTAAGATACTACATGTTTTCTCATCATTTCTCATGTGTTCTTTGTGCCCAAACCAGAGCAAAAGCTCCCAAACCCTACTCCAGTATCACTTGTCATCTCCCCACATAACTCACCAAGGTCCCACTCTCAGCCCCAGCTCTTGTAAACAGGAGTTCGAGAGCAGCAACCACCAGGTACGTGAATCCCAGCCTCTGGAGCACCCCAGGAATACGCAGACTATCCCAGGACACTGGAAAACATGCAAGCAATGTGGAAGAGGCGCAGACATGGGCTATTTGTAAATACGAAAGCTACCCTTCTCCAGGGAGAGCCGAGACCAACTGCACCTGCAGGTACAAGGGACACCTCCACTCTGCCACCCCACTTTCTGTAAATCATAACCCTGGGAAAGTCACCGCTAAGACGATAAACAGTGGTCGGCACAGGGGTCAAACAGAGAGAACTGCATCAGTGCAGAACTGAACAGCACTCCACAGGATACCATCCAACTGCCCCTGTGCAACTGGTCAGCACAGCAAGGCTGCCACTCTTTTCTCAACAGCCCAGCCAAGGGGGCAGGAACAACAGTTTGCAGAAGAACAAGGAAAAGAGCAAGTTCCACTCACATGGTCCAAGGCAGTAATTGGGATTCACAACTATGATTCCTAGCAGGATTAGCAGAAAACTCCTCCAGAGGATTTTCCCAAGCACCTTCCGCTTGGAACTTCCCCACCTCAGCATGGAGCTCAGTGACAACGATATCGATGTCCCCATGATGAACACAAACCTGGAGAGCAGAGCAGATGGGAAATGGAGCTGACGGATGTCTCATCACACATGTGCATGACAGCAAACATTAAAGGTAACAGAGTAGCCTGCACTGGCCCAACAGAAATGCATGCATTCAGTGAAATTGGACAACTTTATTTCCTCTGATTGCAAGGAATTCCCAGACAGCTGAGCTTGCCCTATGGGACCTTTCCCTCTCTTTCAGTGGTCAGTTCAGGCAATAAAGTTCAGGGAAGTAATTGCATTCTGGCCTTTTTGCAGCAATACATATGCTACCAAAAAACTCCATTACCCAAAATTAAACGAGCATCTTCAGAGCAGTAAAACCCAAGTTGCATATCTATGATTCAAATTCAGAACTGACCCGCTCCTCCCCTCTAGATTAGGTTCACAGTGCAAGTCCAGCTCCCATCCCCAAGAGTAACCACAACCGGTGGGTAACTTAAGAGAAGCATGCTGGGGGCAGATGGGATAATTGCCTCCCCGTAAGACCATTCTCTGGTTATAGAAGGATCAGCTTAATCCAAAATTCCCTTGGCTATTTTATCTCTGGGTACCCATCAGCCCAGCTTTGAATCTTCCCAGACTGACAGCCTTCAACACAGTAGCGTGGGGATGAGCTCCTCAGGGATAGCACACTTCCACTGGCAGGGTAACCCTGGGCTTCCCACTGATGTTGTGTGGGGGGCAGGAGGATGTGGGGCAGCTCTTCTACTGGTTGGTAAGGATGACGCTGTTATCTGGAGGGGCAGATTCCTATCAACCGTTTAACACAAATTCACCCCTCCAAATACATTTCCACATAGAGACAAGGTGCACACACTGTTCTCCTTGCAATGAAATTCACCCCTCCAAATACATTTCCACATGGAGACAAGGTGCATGCACTGTTCTCCTTGCAACCCTTAACATAAAGAATTACTTGACACAAAACCTACACTTCAGGAAGACTTACCATGGAAACACCAGATCTGCCACTGTTAATCCTACAGAGAAACAGGAAGGAACACATTGTTTACCTCAAACCTTCCCTAAATTTTAACATCATTGTTGAGTTTCCAGAGGAATTGCAGGCTGCTTGCAATTACTTGATGCCCCAAAATCTAAAACACATTATAAACGTAACCTTAAAAGTGCTAATCATCTTGCTTCACTGCTTTTACCATTCTTCAAAAACAAGGTCAGAACTGATTGCTGTGTCTTGGGAAAGATTTCAGGGATGGGATCCTTGCTATTCTCCATGAGGGCAGCACGATGCCCGACCCTTTCCACCCCAGCTTGCAAACAAGTCATTATGTTTGTACAGCATCGAGCACCATCAGCTTGACTGTGGTCATTAAACAACACAGAAAAGTCAAAAATGAAAAGGTTACAGACAGGCTGTGGTCTGAAACCACCCCGTTGCTGTGTGACGAGCAGGACTATACGCTGCTTTGCCCGTTAACCTAACAGGCCACATACCCAGCTGAGACAAACCGGCACAGCATCCCAGCCTTCAGCGGAGCAACAGCTCGCTGCAGCAGCTGCAGTGCTAACCATAGCTAGATACTGCTGCAGTTAAAACCCAGATTAACTGTCTCAATTGTACTTTACCATTCCAACTCTCATGTTTGAAGAACCAGTATTTTCCTCCTCCATAGTTAACAAACACCATAATTATGAGAGCGAGCCTAAGAAGACAACAACAAAAACACACGCAAAGTATCACATGTTGATGAAATACATATGTATCAACACAAAGTTAATATTTACCCCCATTACGACATTTTTAACTGTGAGACCTGGTTTAATTTATTTTTAAAGCAAGATTATGTACAAAGTTTCCAGCTTTGCCAACCAGGAAGCAGCGTTTCAAAGATCATGGGTGGCGGTGAACCAAAGTAAGCTCCTGCACATAGCGTTTTCGCACTGAACATACGTTGTTCTTTTCCACCCTCTGCCACAGCTTTAATGTTTCCTCAAACTAGATCAACTGCAAAGTGTTTCAAAAAATCCAAGAATTAAAACCTTGATCATTTTCCAAGTAAAACAGACCCCCTTGAACCATCCATCTGCTATATATTTCCATACACCGTCAAACTGCCATTGGAAAAATCTCATTCCCCTTGGAAAAGCTGCTTTTGAGCAAGGTCTTACGCTCACCCTCGGAACGTGTCCAGGGAACGCAGCCGCTGCCGAGAGGCTGTGCTCCACAAATGCGGGGTGGGATCACCGCTAACGGAGTCTGTTGTGTTCGGGGACCCGAGCTCCTTCGGGAACAAACCAGACACAGGAAGGACAAGTCAGCTGCCTGGGGAACAGAGGTCAGCAAACTGCAAACTTTCATATACTGTGTTTGTCTTTGTTCCCCCCATCTTTCTCTTCCTTCTATTTCCCCACTTGCTACTTCTAACCCCTTCATGGCTCCACCATATTGCAATAATATTTGCAGATGCTCCACACTCCACCTTTGACCAGGGCGGAAACAACAATGCAGTGAAAAGAGCCTGTGTTTGAGACTCGTGAGAGCTGGGTCCAGTCCAAATCCGCCACAGACTTGCCATCACTGTGAGTGCTGCTTTACAAGAGAGCTGAGCAGATCCAGTTCCTGTCTCTCAAACAAGATCCATCCCATCCCATCAGCACTTGTCTGACACCACAGAGAGACTGTTTAGAGAGCTAAACCAGCAGAAGATGAATCCTTTTAAATGCAGGAGTGGCTTCTTTCCAGTTGAGTTCCCTAAATCGCTCTGATCAGCCCCAGTGACAGCATAAAGAGCAGACATCACTGTAACACAGCTATGGAGATGAACAACTACAAGAATTTCTGCGGAGCTCTGCTCCCAAGTCTTTTGATTCTAGACATGTTTGGACCTCCTCGATGTGAAGCCCAGACTCTGATGATCTATCTATATTCTAGTACAAAACATGGCCCACACAGAAATGCCAGCTCTAGGCTGCCAAAGAAACCCTGACTTAACTATAGATCCTGTTAAAATTCCTACTGTGCTGGAAGCAGACACGAAAGCTGGCATTTCTTCCCTTCCCCTACATTGTCTGTGTCAGAAGGGGACAGTATTGTCACCGACAAATTTGCTTCAAGGGAACTTAAAAGTGCACAAAGCTGTATGTTCAAGACTTGCAAGGGCTCTGCTGGGAATCCACTAAACTTGCGTGGAAACCCGGTCTAGCACTCTGCATTGACATAAAATTGCCTGTCTGACATCAATACAAGATTTGCCGAGGGGAACATGCACAGGGGGAAGATGACTAATAATAAACAAGTCTGCAGATGTCCGGATAGTGTGTGTTCCTCAGAGATGAAAACACTACAGAATGCAAATTAAAGATACTGTGGTCACTCACAGAATTAATCAGACGATCAGTTTCTCTGGGGTTCAGTTTCTTGTAAACCCAGTTTCTGACTGGATCAATTCTGAAAATTAGTAACAGTTTAAAACACAAAACAAAACATGAAGTACTTTATAGCCAATTCCATCTTAATATCAACTGTTTAGTTGATATCAAAAGTTATAAATCTATTAAAAAAGTTATAACTTTTTAATAACAAAAACTATAAGTCAAAAGTTAGGACAGTCCCTATTTCTGTTTTCTCAGCTCACATACATAATACCCAGATTCAGCCAGTACCTGGGACCTCAGTTAAGTCCAGCTTTGTAATTACACCACCATAAGCTCAGGTTCGGGGGCTTTATACTGGGGTTGTTTACAGGCAGGGAGGACTCCCATCACTCCGTACACAGGATGGAAGGCTGCATATGCTACGCACGCTTAGGTCCCACCAACTTGTATTGCCGGTTCAGGGTTAGACCTGAACAAGTCATGGGAGGGTGCGAGCTTACAGCAGGCATCAGCTGCTCTGCAGCAACCACTCTACACACAAGCTAACAAGGCTGCAAGATATCCCTCAAGGCAAGTTGTATCACTTTGCATTTATTATCATATATTATCATATATTTATTATCATATGGACAGCAACCACAGCTTAACTAGTACATGGGAGCCTGATCTGCAAGCAGGGCTACAGTGGGACACTGAAGCACTACCACACTATGACGCGTCTTTTTAAACTGGCAGCCTCACTTCACATGCGAGGAGGTATTACAATACTGTTCACTTACTTCATAAAAAGGCGTCCGACAATCAGGATAGCAAGGATCCCCATGTAAACCAGGAAAGCAAAGAGAATAGCTACACGAAAGAGAGAAGAACACAACTCTATAAATGATCTAACAAAACAATTCGGCAGCCTGGGCTTGGCCAAGCGTGACACAAACGTGACAAAAAGTCCAACCCACCAATCATCACACCACCTTCTCCATGTAATACCTACCTCCAGCCTGAGTCCCAGAGGAAAAAAAAACCCACAACAAAACCCCAAAACAATCCAAACCAAAAGCAGGCTAGTTTCAAAGCACAGCTCAGTGACTTCACATCTCAGCATAGAAAAGGCAAAGTAAAACTGCACTGCATCACAAGGCAATGGTGAGATGTGCTATATGTTCTGAAGAAGAAACTAGAGATTTAGAAACAGCCTCAACATGAAGAAGACAGGGGAGAGGATAATACACCAAGTTTGCAAGCATGGAAAATTTTTCTTTACAGCTGGAAAACTGGAAGGACTGAAGAATAACCTAATGTAAAGGAAAAGAATGGAAGAGACGTAGATGAGGGTTTGAAACAGCCCTGGAAAAGAGACGAACAAAAAAGCAAGACTTGAGGTTTAAAATTAAAAGCGCGACAACAAACAAAAATCCAAACACTGTATGATTTGTTTCCCATTTTGTGAGAGAAGCAAGACAGAGGGAGGAAGAGGGAGGATGCTGAGTACATACATAAACGTGCAAGGAAACAGGAACTAACTACAAAAATACCTCCCTCCAGACACATACCCACTGATTTTTCTGGGCTAATCCCTGCTGCAAAAAAGATTGTGGTCATACAGTATATCATGTGAAGAGGTCCGATCCTGGTCAGGGCCTCGAGACAGGTGTATAAAACATGAGGAGGTAAAATGCTCAAGAGGGAAGAGGAGCAAGCCCATGACACATCTTCAGCACAGCATGAGGGGCTGCACAGGCTTTTTAGGAAGCTGGTTCTGCTGGGAGACATGCAAGTTGTAGAATGAAAGTGGAAAACAGAGCATTACATACGGAGGTAGCTGTTGATAGGGCCTTCATTGATGACTAGGTCACAAGAAACAGTTTTCGTGCTTGTACTTAGGGTCTTTACCACAAGGGAATAATTGCCAAACTCTCCAAAATGATACTGAATCCTGCAAAGGATAAAGGAAATGAAACTTGCTAAGCCATCACCGCTACGTGCAAGTACCACAGCAGCATTTGGGGGGCTGTAAGCCTGAATACTCGTAGGAAAGGCAAGCTGCAAACTTGGCCTAACAGTGTGATCTAGCAAGGAGCTGCCTGGCTCTGCCTTTGCCAAGCAATACCCTGCCCTAGCCCAACCCAGATGCTTTACCACACCTGCACTGCCTGGTACATCGCTTGTCCTCTTGAACTACAGACTCTCTGCAGGAGAAACCAGGCACTCGCACGTGCTGGCTCAACGCAGACCAGTTCGGCTCCTGCTCGTCCCTAGATCCTTTCAGCACAATTACAATGTACGCCACAGTTACAGCAGTGGGGAGAAGACTAAACTCTAGGTCTAAACGGTCAGGAAAATGGAGGTGATGAGCAGGCAATGAATAGGTGCATGGCTTCAAGAAAAAAAAAAAATATATATATATATAGGATAAAGCTATCCAGGTGTTCCCTGGGGCTGGGCCACCTACTTGCAG
>NW_009601835.1:3644-5869 GCF_000690535.1 Cariama cristata | reverse complement strand
TTGTATATTAATCATTAATTAATTGAATAATTTTTATATCTGGGATCTCCTTTGCTGTGGTGCAATCTCTGAAGCATCACTTCCATGTTCTGTCCAGCATCCAAAAGAAAAATAAGAAAACCTTAGTTAGTAGTGAATCAGTGTTAATAACACAGATTTGAACACCAAATATAAACTATTAGTGCTTTAGAAGGGAGGTAGTGATGCTGTCATGCTGCTTATGAAACTAGGAAAGTAAACAGTGAAAAAGTCTACATCCTGTGCCAAGGTAGGAAAATACAAACCTTGAATAATATATATTAACTTGCATCTTAGAAACAGAATAGACATCCAGACAAACAGTTTATGTACAGTTTATCTGTAATATTTTTTTATGACTTCAATACTTTCTTCTATATGTTAGAGGTAGTTAGAGCTAGAAAATCTAGAAAAATACACATTAGGAAAACAGTCTTCAAATGCAATACAGAGAATAACAATCAGCAATGTATAACATTACTCCTTCTTAATTCCTTCATTATTTAGGTTTTGTTCACTTTTTCAAGGTTACTAATGTGTTAACAATATGTACAAGATGATCATTAGTTTGACAGGATGACAAAGACGCTGTCTTCATGTAATATTCTGTCTGATTAAAAAAAATATATTTCTTTTCCAAAGTGAGATTAAATAGGTAGGAAGCTGACACAAGGTTGGAAGCTACAGTTGGTTGGAGAAGGGAGATACTCCTTCACTTTCAAATTGTTCACCCAAATACATGCTTTCATACCTTAGAAACTAGTGTGCTTCTTTAAGGAAAGGGAAAAATGTTGGAGGACCCAGAAGGAAAAGTGTGAAATGAGTTAACAAAAAATTGTTTTGATGTAAGAGAAATACGAAAAATCCTTCTAATATTCACTCAGTATAGGTGAAAAAAGAAATAAAGAACAATAAAGTACCTTTTGTATATGCCTATATTTTGAATGTTGGGTGTTGATTAATTTTCTTCATGTATATTTAGGATCACCTAATGAAAAATGTGTCTGACAAATTCATGGTGGTAATAACTAGTGTTGACTTATATATGGCACAGTGCTTTTTAAAGAGTACAATAATTCCCCTAATAGATAATCTTTGCTGCCTCTTTGTCATGAAAGGTCATGACTAGATGAGAAAGATCATTAATTTTTAACAGTTAAGACAGACATATTGGTCCTATTAAAATCCATCTTCAGCATCGTTATAAAGTTATATCTTTAACGAGTGCCACTGTATAATATTAGAGAACTTGCAAGATTAAAATAGAGATGATACTTTTAAGATAAGCTCTCTCCTTTATTAATGAAACATATTTTTGATATGCAGTGTACATTCCCTTTAGATTTTTTGAAGATAAAAATAATAGTGTACAGAGATAGCTCTTGTAATTATAGAATGTGAAGTCCAGAGGTAAGAAATGCAGACTTTGGTTTTCTTTTGTAACTCAGATTACTGATATTATTAGAAATGGATGTTGTAGATGAAGAAGTTACAGAAGAGTAGGTACTGATTTAAGAATTACAGAAAAGACCTTGTAATGGATCAGAGTACAGAAGATTAAAGTTCTGTTAAAAGCATTTATTTCCTTCAAATAGTTTTCTGCTCAGACGAAATGTGAATGTTGACACTAAAAAGTGCAAAGTTGCTCTATAAACCAGCTTACAAAGCAGATACTAAAGAATATACAAGAAAGACCAGAAGGAGGATCCCGGAAGGGCAACTACAGGCCTGTCGATCTGATCTCAGTGCTAGGGAAGGTTACAGAGCCAATCATCTTGAGTACCATCACGCGGCACATACAGGAGAGCCAGGTGATCAGGTCCAGTCAACATGGGTTTATGAAAGGCAGGTCCTACTTGACTAACCTGATCTCCTTTTATAACAGGATGACCAGCTTAGTGGATGAGGGAAAGGCTGTGGATGTTGTCTACCTAGACTTCAGTAAAGCTTTTGGCACTGTTTCCCACCATATTCTCCTGGAGAAACTGGCTGATCATGGCTTAGACAGGCATACCCTTCTCTGGGTAAAACCCTGGCAGGCTGACCGAGCCCAGAGAGTGGTGGTGAATGGAGTTAAATCCAGTTGGAGGCTGATCACAAGCGGTGCTCCTCAGGGCTTGGTAATGGGGTCAGTTCTGTTTAGTATCTGTATCAATGATCTGGATGAGGGGATCAAGTACACCATCAGTAAGTTTGCAGACAACTCC
>NW_009601835.1:0-3420 GCF_000690535.1 Cariama cristata | reverse complement strand
AACATGAGCCAGCGGTGTGCCCAGGTGGCCAAGAAGGCCAACAGCACCCTGGCTTGTATCAGAAACAGTGTGGCCAGCAGGACCAGGGAAGTGAGTGTCCCCCTGTACTTGGCACTGGTGAGGCCGCACCTTGAATGCTGTGTTCAGTTTTGGGCCACTCCCTACAAGAAAGACGTTGAGGTGCTGCAGCACGTCCAAAGAAGGACAACAAAGCTGGTGAAGGGTCTAAACAGCAAGTCTTATGAGGAACAGCTGAGGGAGTTGGGACTGTTTAACCTGGAGAAAAGGAGGCTGAGGGGAGACCTGATCGCTCTCTACAACTACCTGAAGGGAGGTTGTAGCGAGGTGGGAGTCGATCTCTTCTCCCAAGTACGCAGTGATAGGACAAGAAGAAATGGCCTTATGTTGCACCAAGGGAGGGTTAGATTGGATATTCATAAGAATTTCTTCATGGAAAGGGTTGTCAAGCATTGGAACAGGCTATCCAGGGAAGTGGTAGAGTCACCATCCCTGGAGGCATTTAAAAGACATGTAGATGTGGTGCTTAGGGACATGGCTTAGTGGTGGACTTGGCCATGCTAGGTTAACAGTTGGACTCGATCTTAGAGGTCCTTTCCAACCTAAATGATTCTATGATTCTATGATTCTATGATAATGAAGTAATTAGGTAATGAGACACACACAGAGGATTTTTGTTGAATGCGATCACAGATAATCAATCATTTCCTTTTGGGTAGTTTCTTCTTTGCTTCTATGATTCTATGATTATATTCTTTGTATTCTATGATTCTATGAATGTATTTGATGGCATCCTTGAGGTCTATTATAAAAATATGCAAAATGCTTAAGATAATGTGATTACTGTGTACTCTTTGCAGATATTGTACAAATGAGAATGAGACATTTCACTTCTGTAGGGGTTGCTCTCAGAAGAATAAATTTTAAGTCAATACTCTAAATGAAGAAATTTGCCTGTCAATTAATAAAAATAATTTTGCATATAAAAACATGAAACAGTTGTCTATATCAATATCATGTCATCTGATGATCTTGATGTGTCAGAATATGTTTTATTGAATAAGAAATTTAAATTATTTCAGTGAATGGATTTGATTTCTATAATCCTTATTCACTATCTTGTTTTAGCAGTTGAATATTATAGGAAGAGAAAGAACGGGGCAAACTCAGATAAAATCCTGTTAAAATGCAAATTACATGAATTTCTAGATAATGAAATATGCATTAAACTTGGAACACTAATGATCGTATTAGTAAAAAGTATATGGCATATTTTATGTACCTCTACCTCTTCTGCGTTGTGCTCACTTAGATGAAAGTATTGAGATAATTACAGAGGTTTTATACTCCTTTTGCCACAAAAATAATTAAGAGCTTTAGAATGCCATTTTCTTAAGTGCATTCTTTGTTTTATTTTCCTGCTTATATAAACAAAAGACTTCAGTTCAACAAGTAACTTTCTCAGATTTCAGCAGCCACTTTTGGAAAGCGAGTTTGGGGAATCTTAAAAAATAATTTTTTTTTACAGAATTGAGTAAATATCTTAATCACTCCGTTCATACTAAACACATAGTTTGACTGTATTTGACTCATGTTTCAAGTGATCACTGCTGTTACCTTTTTTGAATAAAAGAAGGCAACCGCAAAGAGACTACAAAGACCTAATTTTCTCTCTGGCAGCTTTTCTGAATGTTGCAATTTCTGTGGTCTTTCAACTGATTTTGATCCCTAGTTAAGCTGAACTCTCCTGTCCCTAACCACTTCCTCAGTAAAGAACTTGCTCTTTACAGAAAAGATTTTTTTTTTCTCCAGTCTATTAGTAAAGAGTTAAGCAAGCCAGAAAGGTTCTTTGCCAAGCTGGCCAAAATTTTTGGAAATGGGAGTGTAAAGTTACTCTCAGAAATGTATATTTAGATCTATGCAAAACTTTCTTCATATAGTATTTCTGACAGACCTCACATGGATTACATTAAAAAAGCCAACAAATCAGCATAAACTTAATGGATTTAGGCTGTGGAGCATCTATTAACAACAGAACTAAAACCTTGCATAGCAATTACCTGCAAGAGTATTTTTCAAAATAAAACTAGAAAAGCCAGTCCTGAGGATCTATTAGGGGTACGTGAGAGCAGGATCGGGGCATGAACATCCTGATCATACCTGTTGTGGGGTCACCTTGGGGCAGAGGAGGATCTGTCAAGCAGACCAGAGGTGGGAGAGCAGCATGAGAATTTAGTTTACCAAATATCATTTTTAACAAGTAGTTTGTGAACTGGCTGTAGTTTGAACTGTCATTTCTTCTGAATTTTATTGAAACACTTTTGGCAGAGTCCTATATATCTCTAGGCACTCATATCTTAAAAATTAAAATAACTTTGAAGTTTTTAGATTGGCTATGTCATAGTGATTCCACAAGTCACTAAAACTACCCTGAAATATTTTGTGACTACTTTCTTCTTTTTATTTGACATAATTTGTAACTGTAACAATTACAGCAGTAAGAAGGTACTCAACTATATCTGTATGCACCCTGCTTGGGATAATTCATAGATACAACAGATTGCTATCATCAATAATACATAGTTGGGAAGCACTTCAATGGTAGGGCACATTCTTCCCAAAATTTCATTAAATCAGAAAAATTATTGCGATGTTGAATTTGATGTAAGTAATTAGCTCTTGGAAAATCTAGACTAAAAGCAGCCATAGAAGACCTGCCTACATTTGAAAAATAAACCTAAAATCTCATCTAACTTGGTCTTTGACTTTTTCAAATTAAACTGTCTTGAAGGTTGTTTGGTAAACACTGTTACTATTTTTAGTTAAATAAGTGATTTTAGAATATGAATTTTTTATGTTTATGAAAATTAAAGTATTGATTATCTAAATCAAATTCTTTTTATAAAAGAAAAAAAATCACCATGAATTTGGAAATGTTCAGGTTTTGTTCCACTTTGGAATGAAGACTAATTTTAGAGCATAGAAATTCTTCCACTTGAAGTACAATTTCTGTCCCCTGCCCAATTTTTGTTTCCAGTGCATTGAATAAGAATGCACTGTTACTGAGTAACAGTAAAAAAAAGACCAGCAATGACAACAAAAGAAAACAACAAAAATCAAGGAGAATCAAACTGTAAATTATGTAACATGAATTTGAGTTACAATGTAGAACATTGAAGTAAAAGAATGCCACTGTTTAAGGCTGGGCCAGCTCTTAAAATGGTAGACGCTCTCTGTTAACCCCCTCCTTCCCACCCCCTCCCCAGGAGGTGAAAGAACGGAGGAAAGGGAGAGAGACTTATGGACTGGAAATTAAAACTACTTTAATAAAACAATGATAATGGAAAATAATATAATGATATTAATACTCATCCTACTAATAATTGAAATAAGAGGAAAAGT
>NW_009601834.1:0-20813 GCF_000690535.1 Cariama cristata | reverse complement strand
AAATCAGTCTCATCCCAATTACTTTTTGGAAAAAAGGATTTCTGAGAATCAATTGTACTATTTTTATACTAATGATAACAATTACGTTTCAGGATAACCAAATATGTCAACATTTTCTTCTTGTTACATGCACAAGAAGTATGACACTGACTACTTATTTATCTGAAAAGGAGAGAAAAAGGCTGGAGTTTTATCATTGGTGGGTAGTTCTGCCACAGGTTAGTGAAGATGAGAACCGCAACTACATAGAATAAACTCAGAAGTTTATACATTTAATTAAGTAAATATATTCCCATTTACACGAGAAAAAATAAAGCAGGGTTCAAAAAAAAAAAGCTGTGAAAGTTTCTGACATAAATAGTAAAAGCATTAACAATCCTCCCCCCCCCCAAAAAAAAAAAGAAAGTTACCTCAGAAACAGGCACATTTTCTCCAAGTTCAGATGTGTGTAATGCCAGTAAACCCATCACTCGAGCAACTTTGGCACGTCTGCATATCAAATGAATTTTTTGTAGGTGCAGAAAAACTATTTTGAAAATATCACAGAAATAATTACATCTTGTTTATATTTTACACAGATTGCCAAGGGCAGGAAATATTTGAAGTGCTATTTACAGCTCTGATTTTCTTCTTATTTCTATTTTCTTTGTATCATCGAATTATTTCAGTATTTCAGCTCAATTTAGCAATAAATTCATAAAGTTTAGCACTGAAGAATGAAGATTATTGTTTGTTATAGTCTTATTAATCAGTCATGCTCATGTTCAGTTTTCCTATAAAACAGAAAACCCCTATAGATGATTTTAAACTTTTCAGTATAGCTGACAAAACAGAAATTAAATCTGTATCAGCAAATCGATTTTAAAAGTTTCATTAAAGAAAAAATTGGACAAATAAAATCTACAATTATGAAACAAACAGCAGAGGGCACTATCACATTGAAACATTTCTGACAGGCATTTAAAAAAAGCTACCATTATAGTTATTTTACTACTAATATGGTATGGATTGGTTTAGTCAGTCATTTTAAGTAACACTATTTGATAAACTAATTATATAACTTCTAGATAAAATTTTAGAGATTTTCTATAATCTTTGATCCTGTAGAATAGCAATATATTAATCCAATGCTGAAAAGATTCAATGTTATATACACCATCATACTCCCAGTCAGGTACCACAGCAGTCTGACAGGTTAAAACATGCCTCAAATATCCTGTTAAAGAATATCATCAATAAATATTTGAACAAATGAATAAATAATATTTGAACAAACTAATTTAAAATTATTGTTACTTACATATCCCAGTTGGTGGCTGCACGCAGCTGCTGTATCAATATAGGAAACTACAGTTCAAAGAATATAAACAAACATCAGTGAATTTCAGTGATCTGATATGTCCCAGTGATAAAAAAAAAATATCAAATTATCAGTAATTTAATAAAATTGCATTTGGATAACATTTGCAAAAAGTATTATGATAGACAAATACTGTAGATATTGTCCAATAAAAAAAATTGATTAAAAAAAAGGCTGAGAGTAAAAATACAATTTCTTTCTATCTTCTTGCCTTAAACTAAACCACTAAACATATAGCAGTGTGTTAAAAAAAAATTTTTTTCATTATGAATAACACTATGCAGAGGAAAAAAAACCACTCTGATACTTTCGTCTACAAACACAGAGATCATCATATAGTACTACCCAACAACTATTTAATAAATCAAATTTCTTTTGTGAGAATGGACAAAAATAGTTGGTAAATACTAGAAAAACGAATGGACTGTTAACACAATCAGCCACTTAAGAACCATAATTTCTAAAATGTTCTGTTAATGGGAAATTCAGCTACAGCATTATTGTCCCCTAAAAAATTCTCCAATGATAATGGAATACACTTTCCAGCAATTCAGTTTCCTGTTTTCAGGAATTCTATGGCATAAGACCTATCATTGCTTCCAACCTGAACGTTCTTCATTGAATTTTTCTGGCAGTGCAATTTTGTCTTTAATATCTCCATATCCAACGATGACATGTTAGAATATGATTTAGGTGCATTAGTATAAATACAGGAGAACAAGGTAGTTTACTTTTTATTAAATAAACCGAAAAGTGCACATCTAAGCATGGCCTCTGCGATGCTTTTACATAATGGGAAAAATAAGTCTATTTCATTTCTGCACATGCAATAGTCTGAGAAATACATTAAACCACTACAGAGAATACTAGTAAAATTGTTTAGCTGATAGAAAATGGTTCTTGAAAGGTGAAACCACCATTTCAGTATACGCTAAGACAGACTCTTCAGAGAGCACGCTCACTCTTTGAAGCAGTACTTAATGAAAGTTTTACTGTATGTTCTTTAGAGAGTTTTTCTTGCTATTCTTCACAGACTTTTTTCAGTCTTCTCTGTCACTTAATGATTTACGAAGACTAACATTCATCATCAACCCTCCATCAAGGTTAGTTTTTACCCCAACCTTTTTACTAATACAACGAATCTGTATATAAGTGTATCCTTAGTCTAAGAGAAAGAATTAGTTTCCTTCAGCCCTTAAAAAATCTGACATGGAATTTAGTAATTGTTTTCATTATTTTGTACTCAATTTGCCATATTATTTTTTGGCAGTATACCAATTATTTCTTAAATATAACCAAAAGCAGCTGACTTTTGCTACAACAGCAAGTATGTAAGCCACGTTGATTCCTTCAAAGCTTTATTATTTACCAGCTGAGAGCTAATTAGCCTGCTTGCAATTTCCTTGTGGACAGCCACAGTACACAGATAGTACAGTAAGTTCAGTTTAGAACGTGCTGCTCCTGTATTCTTCTCAGTGGAATCAAGCACTGAACACACTCGTTGCAAGAAGTCATTCCAGTCCACATCTTTCATAGATGATAACTTCTCAGCTAACCAGAAGAAGCAAACAAGTAGTTAAAGATAATGGATCTTTCATGTTGCTTTAACACACTAGAAAGTAATATCGACATGAATAAATAAGTTGCAAAGTTTGAATCTAATTATGATTTCAGTACTTAAAATATTAAACAAACATGTTATAGTTCATATCTGAAGATTATAAAAACCAAAAAAGAAGTAAGAAGAGAAACAAAGCATAAAAATGTAGCAATAAAAGCCTCAAAACATTTTAGAAAATGCAAAGTCCTTAGACTTCATTTAAGTGAACATGTATTGGCGATATATTTAGGAAAAGTAGTAGCTGTTGTCCTTAATCATTACTAATTCTTAATAAGAAAATGCAGTTTCATTACAGTAAATTCGAGGCAAATACTAATTAAAGCCAGCAAAATCTCTTCAGAATCCATAAACTGAAAATGTGTATAGTTACTCATACAGGTAGGTATCTATCTAGTTGAGCCTTAGTAGTATTAGAACATAGATGACTTCAGAAGAAAGTCAAGTCCCTAGGATGATTAACATAAATCCTGTGGTTCAATTCACTGACCACTGTACATGAATAGAGTTACTTAAATGCAATATGAAATAAAATACCACCCCCTTTGGCACTTGAATTCAACCATTTTTGCCTAGGATGTTAGTCTAATTAAAAATATTTTCCATTACTACAATCTTGATTGGGACACTGGGGGACATTGTGTTCCTTTCCAACTATAAAATTCCTTCAACAAATTAAGTCTCCAAAATACATACCTTACAGAAAGAAAAAAGGAACTTTAATGTCTAGCAAGAGGTGCTATGTGAATTCTAGAAGGACCACATATCTGACTGACATCCCTCTTCAAGTACAGTAAAGTGTAATAATACTTCCTTAAATAGAGTAGAGGAAATTTTCCAGGGGAAGAAACATTACACTCGTGACAATGAGCACGATGAGTTTGTTTTCAGAAACAGCAGCAGTCTTTCAAGACATTAAAAACTAACAACAAAAAACAAACCCCAAACAACTCCACACTATCTTTCAGGACATGATTCCCATAACAATTTATGATTAAAGGTGGGACTGGCAAGGCTGCCTCATATTACAGCTGATCAACACTGCACATTTTAAGATCCTGTTTTCACTTGCTTTTCTGCTTTTGACAAATTTTAACCTATTTCATTGAATATTTCAGTTAAAATACCTCAGTTGTTTACAAAAAACAACACGAGAAAAAAATATGCTGTTTTATCCCCACACTAAAAATGTTGACTGTTTCATTTTAAAAGCTTTTGAGCGTGGGTTTGTAACTGAAGAAGGCAGAAGAGGAAGGAAGGGCATATAACTTAGCACTTGAAAGGTCTACTCAAAGTTAATCTAGCTAAAAACATTACATATGCAACTTCAGTTTCAGAAAAGTTATGCGTTACATGCAACTGTGACAGCTCATCATCTACAAAGGGAGGCTATAGGTCTTGTGATAGCGAGTTACACCGTCACATGCAGAACTTGTGTTTTAACAACTTCAGCAGATCCATACCTGAATATGTTGGTATATGTAAAGTTTTCAAGTCAAATCTAACTGGTACTTGCTTCATTATCTGAAAAAATAAACAAACACATTACAACTAGTTTTAATAAGTTTCTGGAAATCTCAAGATGTTGAACATGAAAACACAAAGACGAAAAAACTGCACAGGATGGGCATACAAACCACTGCTCATTACTGAGGCATTTTGCATTGTTTTCAGGTATGTATTTCTTCCAAGCAGATATTTGAAATTTAACTCTGTGTTTTTAATATAATTAAATTGTTAGTATTTCCATTTAAGTGATTTTTTTTTTTTTTTAAATGGGAATACAAAATTATAGGATTTTTCCAGTTTACATTTTTATCTTGCCTGTATGCAGGAAAATACTTGCATTTGAGTTTCAAAAGCTACAGAAAGGAACTATGCATCTGAGAGGTCATGAAATGTTTTAGCAATTCATTGGCATACAGCAAATACATATATACACACTAGATCATTTTAGAATATAAAAAGTCATATTATCACCAAATATAATCATTTGTAAGGTATGGCTTTTTTTCCCCACAGCACATCGTTTTCTGGTACATCGTGAAATTGGATGACTGCTCAGTGACAGAGCATTTCAGTGTGACTTTCAGTAACTAAAGCATATAAAAAAGGTAAATGTATATATACTAGAATTTAGCCTTTGACAGATGAAGTCTACAAGTAACTGGAGAGCTACTTTCTAAAAAAGGTCTTCAATTCCACAGAACTGCAGAACATAGGGAAATTTTACAATATAAGCTGATATTTCAGCTCTTAAAATCCTGCCAGAAATCTACTAAATCCCTTTCCAGGAGATTAAATTGCAAGCTCTTCAGCTCAGCCAGGTGTCAGTATCCTCCTTTAGTCTGAAGATCGCCAAGTATGCAGTGACTCTGATTACATGTCCCTGGAATTTAGTGGGCTATTTTGCATTAATTCCGAGTCTGGCATTGCACAGTAAGGAGATTAGATTCCATATGCACATTAGTATGTTCATCCCATCTCTTATAGTAAGAAGAGAAGCAGTGAAGGGCTAAGGCTTTGTATCAGAGTCCTGAGACAGAACGGAGAATTTACAGAGGTGCCATTCAAATGCATAATTACCTTTTAAATTCTCCATTTGCAACAATGTCCCCTGCTCCAATCATATTAAACCAGTATTGTTGGAAATTACTTTGTCTAGCCATGTAAGATTTTTAATTTTTGAGAGTGTTAGGAATTCCATTAAAACAAACAAACAAACAAATTGTTACACTGCAGCAATACAGCAACTAAAAGCTCTAAGGCATTCTTAACAAACTAGATGCTCACTTCCAACTAAAAATGTTGCGCTCCTTGCATCTGCCACTTCCTGAGTAAAGTTGCTAAAATGACTTCATTTTTTTTGCACAGAAATAAACAGAAGACTAAAGGGGCTCTTGCCTATCATTCCTTCTACCAATACTACACATGTGCCTATACATGCACATTACATTGTCATTGCAGTGCAGAGCTGCGATTCTTTTTCAGTCTTCTCTTTGCTGTCAGGCAAATGTCAGTCTCTGCTCAAGAGACCCATCACAAACTATTATCACATTAGAATCCTTATGACAGAAATTGGATGGGCATTTCTTGTAAATTCAGGTGGTCTTTTCCAGAGAAAACACATTCATATTTATTAGAAACATTATCACATCTAAGGTTTAAAGAGTAACAAAAGTTACTCTGTAAAGGTCTAACTCCTTATCTAGAAGGCTTCATAGCTGGCCTTGTTTTGACTACACCGAAACACAGTTTTAGTGTTTATTTAAGTAATAGATATCAAAGCAAGTTATCAGAAAACAAATCTACAGAAACATTGAACACAGCATTTAGTAGCTTCTATTTCTTGCAAGACATTATTCAATCCCAAAATAACTCAGTTCTCCAAATTAGCAACACAATAGCATTATAAAAGACTGCCATAAAATTGCATGAGAGCTTGCCAGATGATTGGGTGGAACCGCTTTAAAATGGAACTATAAAATACAGGAAAGGAGTTTCACCCTGATTAAGGATTTATCTGCAAAAATCGCCTCACCCACAAGTTCCTGAATCTTGTATTTTATTTTGCTGTACCTTTGGATTGTCAATGATTGGTGTTATGATAAGATCAGACTCAGTGTAAATGAGCTCTTTCAATGTTGACTCCATATCCTGCTGACTTGAGCACACAATTTTAGCCTAGAACAAGAACAAAGTTTTTAAAAAACTGTTTTGCACAAAAAAAGAAAGTTTATGTTTATTCCCAAATATTTCATTTCAACATTATTCCACCCAGTTTAGACATGAAAACAACATATTCTAAATTACTTCTACGTCGGAAGAAAAAGCACACTGTAGGAACTGCTTTCCTGTTATAATTATGGAAGGATGGAGAAGAAAGTTGACTTTGCCACAGCCTCCAGGCTAAAATTCTAACTATAAAGATAGCACCATGCCTTAATATTATTTTTCTACTCACCTTTTTCAAGCATGAATCTCTTTGTTGAGAATTTTGGACTGGGGCAGTAGCAGCATCACTTACTTCTACTGCAGTGCTAGTTCTAGGTGTGGGACGAGAACTGAAACAAAAGAAAGAAAAAAAAAAAAGGAAAAAAGTTTCACTGCAAACTACTTTTCTGTTGCTCTTTCAAAACTTTCATGCCTTACAGTAAACTTTCAAAGCTGACAAACATAAATAATGCTATGCCTCATCCATCAACTAAACATGAATTTCCTGTCTTTAAATATGTCCTGACAAGGTTAGGATTTGTTTGTCAGTTAGAAATGGGAAGTACTGCATGGTTTCTTTTTTTTTTTTGGTCATTAAATGAAAGTAATTCGATTATCTTTTCACCCACAGTCACTCTCCAAACCAGATGCTAAAACATTATTATCTCAATTCCTAATAACAAACAACATACGAAGAGAATTAACTTGACAAAAAAATTGCAATTTATTTTAAGTTATTCTTTTCTGATCATCAACTCTTGGCTATGTAATAAGAATTAAAAACTGCCTAATTCTTGTGTATGAATGTGAACTGGGCTTAGTTTTCAGTCCTGTCTGCTAATTAGAAAATGAAGAAAGGAGAGACCAGAACACTGAAAATTTGCAATTTTCATAAAGCTGCTAGTGAACGTGGGTTTGGTAGTATACATTAATTTAAAGTGTTTTAAATCAACTTTAGAATTATTAAAATTGGCAAGCCAGGAAACTAATTTAATCAACAACTTCAAATGAATGTGTTTTCTTGATTAGCAGAAAATAATATACACATTCAGTTGCAAATCAGTTTTATTTATTAGAAAAAAGCAACTATATTAAAAATACAAACACCAAAAAAACGTTAAAGACACTCATGAAAACCTGTCCCGGTTTCAGCTGGGATAGAATTAATTTTCTGTTTAGCAGCTGGTACAGTGTGTTTTGGATTTAGTGTGAGAACAATGTTGATACCACAGCAATGTGTTAGTTGTTGCTCAGTAGCCCTTACCCTAAGTCAAGGACTTTTCAGTTTCCCAAGCTCTACCAGCGAGGAGGGGCACAAGGAGCTGGGAGGGAGCACGGCCAGGACAGCTGACCTGGGCTACCCAAAGGGATATTCCATACCATAGAACGGCATGGCCAGTATAGAAACTGGGGGAGTTGGCCAGGAGGCCAATTTGAAATTTCGTGCTAAAATAAACGTACTTACCATAAATAAAGTATGTTGTTCCTAAAAATACTTTTTTTCCCCACTGTCATTCCTGACATAATTTAGTACATGTTATTATACTAAGTCTTTGTAATGCCATTGTAGCCTTTCTTTTCAGCAGATTGCTAAAGTAAATAGCAATGCTATTTTAAATTACTAATAGTATGGGTTTAGCTGTGATGAGAGAAGTTATAAGTGAGATGAGAAGTAATACTTAATTAAAACCAACTGAAATAACTAGAAAAGTAGACACACTATCACATACAAAACCCCTATTTCAGGTTATACAAGAATCTTTAAAGAGCATTTAATTTCAAACTGGAATACTTCTGCTTGATGACAATAAGAAGAATACCTATTTTACTAGATAATCTTCCTGGCTTGAAAGCTAGTACAAAGTTTCAGAATCAGGCCTCAACTAAACCAAATCACTGTTAAACCAAATAATATTTTTTATTTAGTACCTATGTAGTACTTAGTAGATTATTATCAATAGTTTGTGATGAAAAGCTGCAGGCAGAATTTGTTAGTGGATCTTAAGTTGAATGCTTATTCTTGTGTATTTAAAGTAAGCATATATATATGAATGAAGTAAGAAGGAAAGGAAGTTCTAAATAAATTCTTCCATTTAAACAGACACCTAAGAAATCAAAAGTCTACTTCCAATAACGAGTGTAATAAAGCCATAGAAGTACTGCTTTAACTACACACACTGCTTTCGCAGCTCTTCAAAGATGTCTTAACATTAAACTGGTGATAGAAAATTCTAAAGGAGACACGCTAACAAAGTGTTACAAACAGAATAATAAAATGTCAGAAGAGATGGGGGGGTTGGCGGGGGTGAACCAAACTAATAAAACCATACAGAGTTTCAAGGGTTTTCTAATTATTCTTTAGGTTTTCATACCTGAGAAGAAATATGGATTCATTTGATTCACCATCAACTGCACTTTTTGGGCGCAATTCAGTCTGAGTTTCTACTGAAAAGAGAACATGAACTTGCATTCAGAAGTTAAAACCAAATAAAACACCAGGAATAGGCATGTTGTAAGACTGACAAAATTCAGAGGACACAAAAGAATTCAAAATAACGTAATGAATAATATTACCTATTTTGAAATAATTGCTTCGTAGCTTACTATCTGCTCTTGAGGATGACAGGTTATCTAGATTTTTATGAGTATCCACTGGCTCTTTGGCATTCCAAGACACTGACGAGACTGTGTCTTCACTGCTGTTTAACAAAATATATTAATTACATCAATTTGAAAAGAAAAAAGAGGGATCATAGTCATTATTTGCTGTAATCATTATCATACAATTTAGCTGTCATTCTCTAGAACAGCATACTATCGTAATATGTTACACATACTCTTTATATTAGTAATGGCAATGATGAAAAATAAGTTTACAGCAAATGACTTGGAGAATATTAAAAATTCTCTACCTCCCTCAGTAGAACTTGCATGAAAGAAATTAGAAAAGTTAAATTATTACCCCATAATACCAGAGCTGTAAACAAATATTAAAAGCTTTAAAGACCATTCAGTCTTTACAGGAAAAAGTCACAACAAACCTACTTCTAATAATGAAGTCTGTAGCCTAGATTAAGATTAATAAAGACTACCTTTTTTTGCATAATGATTTACACATCACACTTAATTGCAAGTTTATTGATTTTAGCTGTTTGGGTTTTTTTAATACACCGCTCTATTATTCACATGGAACTGGGTCATATAACCTTCCTGAAGGCCCTCCAGGATATCAAATATTAATCAATCATGTCACGATTAATCATCACATTGTGAAGAAAATAGATACATGGGCCTCACAGTTGGAAAAGAAAGTATTGAGCTTCTTTTGCATGTCAAGCCAATGTCCTACGTTTGTCATATTTGTCATTTAGCGCATACCTCAGCACATATTTCAGAGGCATTAGAAAACCCTCAAGAGTAAGGTCAAATAACCCAATATTTCATAGGAGAGAAAGATTCTTCCAATTCTCTGAAAATTCCTCAAAGATGAGCACTGTGGTAGAGGTTGACATAAGTCTTGCTAAAACCTTGAATAAATTCTTACTTTGTGGTATAAACTTTAAATCTTGATTTGTTATGTGCCTTGGTCATGAAAGCAGTAATAAAATTAAAAGACAAAAGAGCTGTATCTCAAACTAGAAGAAATTTTAATAACAAAAATACTTCAGCACTGGTATGAGAAATAGGTATTAAACAACACAAAGAGAGAATTTTAAAATAGACAGAACACAAAGACCTCCAGCATTCTAAAAGAACACTATTTTCATATTAATTCCCTAGATTGGAACCTAAAGCATCTTTCAAATATTTAGAACAAAAGAACATAAAAAGCAACATTAAATATCCTAATCCAAAATTAAAAACAAAAAACCAGCAAGGGAACAGGAGTTTTGAAGAAGTCTAACTTTGTAATACATAGAACCTATTTTCACAAAAGGTTTTGGTTTTTCTGCATATATAGCAGTGTGGAGTATTACAAATTTAGAAAAAAAAACCATTAGATTAACGCTTTATGTCATAAGCAAAGAATATGGGTCAGCTGCATTTGCAAGGATATCAGGATGAACCACAAATCTAAGATGCTATACTGATAGGCTTTGTGGTGCTCTAAGCCTAATGCATAAAACCAAAAAAACTCACTAAAGATAAAACTGACCTATATTTATAAGATTCTACAAAAGCTTTCAAAAAAATTGTAAGTCAAATTACTATGCATCATTTTTATATAAACAAATAAAAATGAGAGCAATTAGTTCAGAAGTAAATTTTAACACATTCTATAGCCAGGAGGAAGGGGTCTGTTGAAAGCAAACAGACAGCGTAATACACTAACAGGATAATACAATTCCTAAGCATCCAAAACCGTTCACTGAATGGTGTAAAACTCCATTCATCAATTAGTTAACAACATGAAAATCCTAGGCAAAATTCAAAAATAAGAAAATTTACAGAAAACCATAATAATTATTTTTTTGCTTATATTTACTATAAAAGAACTCTTCCTTGAACATTCAGTACCTTGAGCTTGTGCCCTGGGTGTCTGAAGAACCACAATGGCTAAGCAATCCTTTCCAGAACGGATGCTGCAATAGGTCTGTCCAATTCAGCCTTTTGAAAAGCAACAAACAAACTGAAAAAGCAGTGGCAAAGTACAGCTCCACAAAGAGATATCAGACTAGGTTTTGAACCCAGTGACACTAAAGAGGAATTAATCCTGATGTTTGCTTTTATTTGGTAAACAAATAACTTTTCTCACAGGACAAACTTTTTGCCTCAAATCAGAATGGATAATTCACACAACACAGCGGGATGAGACTAAGAATGAAGGAAACTGCATAGCCAATCCCAGCATGTAAATTTTCTGGGCTACCCTATAAATGATAATCTTATGGTATTTAACAATATAACTATATCAGATACAAATCGAAGCCTCATAAAATAGATATGCCCATTGCTCTGGAAAAGCAAAGTTAATTTTCAAACTGTTCATCATTTCTGTTACAAAGCTATCTATTCAGCACCACCTACAAAAATAGAAAGATAGACTTAAATCAAAACATTAATTCTGTATATCTTCATACAAGAAAAAGCACAATTTGCTCTTTTATATGAGGAATGAAATTACTTTTGCATCCATTGTCACCTACAAAATACTATACATACAGTACCATACCAATTATTTTCTCCAGAGGTGAAAAAAGACGTTGTAAATAACTGTCATAGATTAGACAGTTTACCTTTTCTGAGGATCCTTTTGAAGCAACCCATCAAGCAAAGTAATGAACTCAGCAGAAGGTTTGAGAAAAGCAGAACCTGTAAATAGAAGCACTTGAGAAGATCAGTATTGGGCAGCAAAAATAACCATCACGCAATGTAGATCAAATCATTATCTACAGATCATGCTAAAAAGTTTTCTTTAATAGTAATTTCATCTGAAAAAAATCTAAATGTATGAAGAATCTTAAATACACACTCTTTGCATTTAAAAAAAAAAAACAAACAACAAAAAAACCCCCACAAAACTAAACAAACCACCAATGCTTGGTCACCAAACTAATTAAAATTGTTTATATGTTAAAAAAAGCACCCTCCAATTATCATATAACTATTAGCAAGAAATAAAGTGGAGTGAAACCTCCTTAAATTGAAATTAAATTCCCCTCAACCATGATAATTTTAAGAGGACCATTGTTGCACCCCATTATACAAAAGAGGTTTCCAAAATTCTTACTTAACTGAGAAAGACTCTACTTCTGAGAGCTCAGAACTATGAAATGCACTTTATCGACTTTGAAAACAAAATCTCTCTTCGAATTGAAACAAGAAACAACAGTTTTAGTTCTACAGGCCACCATTTTCATGACACTACTATGAACTGAGCCACTAACATTTAAGGGTCTCCATGAATACCACTGATGCCCAGAATGACTGAGATCAAAAATTCCATCCCAGAAGCAGATTTACTTTTAATTCTTAATAATAAATGATATGCCTATCCGTTAAAAGGGAAATAAGCATTCATTATTAACAGGGAAAAAGTTCTTATCAAAGGAAGGCAATGCTAACATTCATTTCAGACAGCTAACTGATTCCTGCAATCAGCCTCAGAAGAAATAGTGCAAAACAAAAACTTTAACTTGGTAAGTATTACTCCGATTTGATTCATTACACAATAACAGAATGTTACCCTTTGGTCTAGGTGGCAATGGATCTTCATCTAAAATCTTTTCAATTAATCCAGAAAAGCTGTCTGAGAAGAATGGTGGTCTTCCTACAAACAGAAGTGTATTTTACAGATTAGGCAAACTTCAAAATGGCCATCAGGTGTAATGATGTATGATGAGCTCATTTTCCTCAGGAAACATCCAAAGAACTAAACACCCTCAGTCTGAATTCTATTTATCGAGTTCTTTTGTTAATTTAAATACAAAACCTTGGATTAAATTGTTCTACCATGAACAGCAAAAGAGAGCATGCACAGAAGAGGCACAAAAGATCGCTTGATGGAGGTCACCATGATAACCCTGTATGAATCAGCAATGAGACAATAACAGGAGAAGGTCTAAGCAGAAATCTCAGTATCTATCTATGTTGATCCAACAGATCAGTGTATCGTTTAAGGCTTCAGAAGGTTGCACTGTAATTCTCTTTTGTCAGGAAGTTTTCCTTCTAGCTGCAGCCAATGCTAATGGGTACTTTACCTGCAGGAAACCCAATGACTAGTTTTATATTAGTGAAACAGTTTTCTCTTTCAAAGGTCAAAATAACACATCCAGAGTTTAATACTGAGGAGACTAAAAACATTACTGTCAGAATTCGAGGACTGTTATAATTTGAAATCATAGTATTTAAACAATACGTGTCAGTTACTGTTATAATATTTAGATCACAGTCAAAAGGACAACTTAACAGTATTACTTCACTTGATTATTCGATTATCTTTTTTTTTAAAGTACAGTTAGTATATTCTTCAAGAAATGTTTAAAACCTGTCTTGAGTTTTTCTATGTCTTAACTCGCCTAGAAGGTTAACAAGAATTTACTCTGGGACCACAACCTATGTTTCCATTATCACAGATATTAAATAGATACACAAATTTACAACCTGAGAACATTTCATAAAGCAAACATCCCAAGGACCATAGATCACTGGCTTTGGAGAAGTCTTCTCCCTTTATTGCTTCTGGAGCTGTGTATAACGGAGAGCCTACAAAATACAGTATGTATAATGCACTTTGATTATTCATTCAGCATTTATTCTGTTCAACACTTCAAACTTTGTCTCCACACTTCAGTGAGTTAAGATTATCTTCACTTAGTATAAGAAAACCAAGATACCATATGTAAGTAGTTTCAAAGGAACTTCTCTCCTATACTTAGAATTAAGTAGGATTATATACACCATTTTGTTGTTTATTTCAGTTCTATTAACCAAGCTGACTTGTGTTCCACTTTTCCAACACAGTGATCAGTGCAAAGAATGTCTGATATGCCTTGACAGCTTCAAGAGCCAAGTAACAGAAATAATTACGTTACATCAAGTTTGGTTTGGGTTTTCGGGGGTTTGGTCTTGTTGTTCGTTTATTTTAAAAGCTATCCCAAGACATAAACCTTCATGAAATTAGAAAACTCTGTTACAAAAACAATGTAGCTAGCCAACTGGATCACTGATCTAAGCTAGTTATAGCTATTTTCACACTAAAACACTACGAAAACATCACATACCAAATTATAGCAGCTTGTTCACAAACCGCTTTTGCCTTGTTATAGAAAAAGAAATATACAGTTCCTATTTCTACAGTAGTTCCCACCTAAAAACTAACTCAGTTCTCAAAAATCTCTAAAAAAATTACACAAGCTCAGCAGAAGTGTCAATTCCACAGTCCTTTTAAAAGTTTACTTTGGATTCTTTTGTTGTTGGGTTTTATTTTTTTAAGTGACAAAAGGTTATTAACCATACACATCAAAACAGCTGTTCTGAAAGGCAACAGGAAAGAGATTAGATTTGATTTCTTCCTGAATAAAGATCTGTTCTTGGTCTTAGTATTTCCAGTGTGGACTTTCAGCAGGGGACAGCAAAGTATTAAGAAAGCTCTCTTTGTTCCCATAAAATATTGCCAAGAATTCCATTGATCCCGGTAACAGTAACTGCTATGACACATCATTATCTTGGAAACAGGCCTGTGAGATGCTCTGAGAGGATGACTAATAAAAGATTTGGAAGATTAATTTTTCCTATCTGATGAAAAAATAACAGTATGTGCAGCCTACTACATTTGCATGGATCTGCTTGTTGAAACTAAAGCACAGTAACTTTCTCATACTTTAAAAAGAAATTATCATTCTGAAGTAAAAGGTACTGAAACAGTCGAGCCTCAAACTAGAAATCACTTGGACCATTGGCATCAAAAAGGACAATGAAAGTACAGCAGTGCTAAGTCTTCAACGAAAGAAGTAGCAGTTCTGTGTAGTACTTTTACTGAATTTTGCATATACATTTAACATGAAATTAACGGACTTTAGTCCTAGACCTTATGGAGAGTATCTGCCACATAGACTTTTTAAAAGTCCATAAATAATTCCATAGCTCAAGTTTTTCTGAGACAAAAAAAGGACTAATTTTGAATCACTTCTCTCTATCGTACTTCCAATATCAGTTATTTCTTCATTCTCCAATTACTACTTTACAAGTGGAGCACAAAAGGTCTTAAATAAGTGATTCTTTTTGCTGCTTCCTTTAAACATTTTTTAATACACTGTCCTATACCGACTAAATACCAGAAATACGTTTTCATCAGTTAGAAAAGCCAGTTCCAGTTTGAACTCTGAACTTCCAAATTTTAGTGATCTTCCATAGTTTTCATCAAATAGCAATTAATAATTAAGCCTCCTCAGCAAATCCAAACCAAGAATTAATATTTTTAATTAATTAGCTACCTTGAAACACTTCAGGTCTCATTTATATACTCAGTTTGGGAGGTTTTTTTGTTTGTTTACTTTGGAGTTTGTTTTTGTGGTGTGTGGTTTGGGATTTATTTTTATTCTTGAAATTTTGTTTCTATTTCTTTTCTACAAAGAAAAAAAAAATCTAGAACAGTTTATAAAATGATGAAAACATGCTCAGGATAGACAGTTTGTACCTCAAACTGTACTGTAGGGATTTCATGTCAAACTGCAAAGAGAAATTTAAAATAAGCCACGTCCAGTTATGTTATGTTGAAAGTTTCTTACACAAGTATACTACAGTCTTTAATCACCTACATATGAGCTTCAATCCAAAAAATAACCTGAAGCCTATTTACAAAAAGCAGAAAAGGTCAGGAATTGTTAATATGTCATACATTTCATGTCAAACAGAAGTATATTTTTTCCAGCTCTTAGTTAAACTGGCTTTGTTAAACTTAGAATTATTACCATATAACTTGTAAATACAGCTTCTTTTCCCTCTACTCACTTGCAGGTGTTGTTCTCACTGTAAGTCATGATCTCTCTGAACAATCTTCTTTAAGAGCTAAATTTCAGTTTTGAGCTTACTTAAATTCCCCATATGCAGGATATGTTAAACCTGCTTACAGAAAATGTACAGATCGTGCTTTCCATTGCAAAGACACAGGCAGACACATTAATCTTTACAAATGATAACACAACAGAATTCATTATTCAGTCTCTTTAGAAATTTAGTCAGCCCCAAGAGAATGATAAACAACTATTTTATTTCCAGGTCTTCTCTCCAAATTACTTCAAACAAAGGCTTTTTCCAACTTTTATTCTGTCTCTTTGGTATAAGTTAATTTTGGCTAATAAAACTATCATACCTCGAAGTCTGTTTTTCAAGTATCTTTGTGGAGTGCTTTCATGGACATCTCCTTCGCCTTCTTCAGATCCAACTAAAGCAAAAAATTCTTCCAAATTTTCACCATCCACTTTAGCCAAGCAAAAATTACTGAATTTCAAAGTGCCAGACCCTTCCAGCAGAATCTAAAACAATAAACAAAATCCAACATACAAGTATCATACACTAAAACTGATGACTGCTGAAGTTTCCAATAAAAAGTATAAAATAATTTATTAAAAAAAAAAAAATCACAATCTCAAACCATTTAAGTACATAGAGATGATCACTATAACTGAAAACACTGAAAAGTTTTCAAGTTAACATCAATACTGTCTTTTTTCTTTTAACAAAAAAAATTACAGAATCTCACAACAGATTTCTTAAGAGGCTTAATGTGCACTTTTGTTTACTCATTATTAAATATAAATGAACAATGATGTTACTATAGAAAAGAAAGTAAAAGCAGAGTAAAACTGTACAGGAAAATAAAAGTGTTGTAAAAAAACATCACTTCATTAGAGGAAAAAAAAAGGTGAATCTTTCTAATTTTATTTAGCAGAAAATTCCAAAGATTTTGTCCAATGATGACGAGAGTTTTCTTTACATGGTCACTGGTTATTCTCATAATTAAAAGCTTCAATCCCTAAAATGTTGTTTGGAGAAATAGGTCATTCAGTTGGGGAGGTGGGGGGGGGGGGGAAGGAAAACAAAGAAGTTGTACTTTAGCACTCTGTATTTTGTGTTAAAAGGAGTACTTCACAGCAACATTCTTTGGAAGAATACAGAGTCATCTCCATTATGCTTTATTTTTAGATCTTTTGGACCCACAAGTGACAGAAACTGAGTACAATTGTCCAAGATTTTACAGAAAATTGAGAGAAGGGCTACTTGATCGCTTATAGACCAAGATCAAAACCAATCATTGTTAAGCAAGAATTTTTGATTATAGTTATATTCTGGTAACCACATCAACTAAAAACAAACATGGACTTGGACAAAACTATACATAAATTCAACACACATATACAAAATCAGAAACTACATACAGATTTGTATTTTTATGCAAGAGTAAGACAATAATTTAAATGGCATTTGGAAACAATAGAGAAAGTTATTAACAAAGAAAATTTCATTAATTTTACTCCCTCAGTGTTTTCTATGACTTCAAAATATTCTGCAGCATGATAGAATAGGTATAATAACAAAGTTATATGTCTGAGGACAGAGAACTAAAATCCTTCATTAATTCAAACCAGTATACCAAATCAAAAAGAATCTATCACATTGTATCAAATATACAACAGGGAAAGAAATCAATTAGATCATAAAATATTCAAGCTATGGACTTGTCTCTTATTGTCTTCACATATATTTTAAAGCTCAACTGGCCTCCAAACTGAGGTAAGGCTCTTCCAAACACTAAAACAGAAATAACGAATTAAATGCTGATGGCATACAAAGTAACATGCAGTGTCCCCTATAAATAATACTCCTTTTTACCTTTGCAGGTGTCAGCTCACAAAAGATAATTCCAAGATTATGAATATGGTATAAACCAGTAATCAACTCAACACCAAACTCTCTCACTACATCTTCAGGTAGATGCTCATCTTGAGCAATAACAGATTCTAGAGAACCACCTGAAATACATTTACACATAGTCAGCAAGCACATATAAAGAAGATGCCATACAAATAATTCCCAAGAACATTATATAAGCTTCTTCAAAAGATGTAAAGCAATAATCATTATCAGAAGACATTAAGAATATTTCTTGAGATTATCTAATAGTTACAAAATCTAAGATGTAGAGGAAAAAAAATAATGTATTTCCAACACTGTGACAAAAATTTTAATTTTGACTACAATTAAATTGAGTGCATGACTCCAAAATTACTTTAACATTGAAACAGGAGGCAAAAAGAAACACAGAAACTGTCATGTCACAATGTAATAGTACCCAATGGGTTTATTCAAATTCCTTAACCAGATCGCTGCTGCATGAGTTAAAAGGATAAACAATACCAAGAGCAGGCTGCTTCTGTGAAGAAGTGCTAAAGCTAATGACAGGCAATTTTCTACTGAATTCACAGACAACAGAAATAGTAGAACTGGGTTACATTCTGAGGTCCTGAGGGCAACAACATCCAACACATACATTCTTTTGTTCGTTCTTCACACATAGGATTTCTGTACACTCCTTTTCTTGACTCATGTGCTCTAGTTCTTTCATTTTCACCCCTTCCACTCCTCTTTTTCTTCCCCCTCCCTCTTTTTTTAATTTGTTTTTTAAAGAAAAACCAAACCAAACCAAACACACCCAGGACTAAACTGTCACTTTCCAGATTTCTCACACAAATCCCAGCTTCCTGCCCCAGCAAGTCCTACTCGTATCTCTCTGGATTTCTCATCCTAACATGAGACCCTTCCCTGTCCTTCCAAAATCACCACTCTCCTCCTGCCCTCAGTTCCAACCAACCCTTCCTCCGTTTCTGATCAGACTACACCTACAAAGCCTTCCAAATAACACTCACATATATCCTCTATCACCTGTGTCTTTCCCTGGGCTTCACATTCACTCTCTCTGCTTCTCCCCACTGATGGTTACTGTTTCTCTGTCCCTGCAAAAATCTCTCTTCTTCCCCCAACACCTGCTTCCTCACATCCCACTGATTCTCAGGTATGTCAGACTCATCCCATTTGACCCATTCCCATCCTAACTGTTCATAGGACTTGGACTTCTCCTGATCTCATTTCCCACAAGCTCATTGCTCAGTCGTTCTCCTCCTTCCTCTCCCAGCCTCCTACCCTAACCTCCACATTCCCACCTACCCCAAAATCCCTTTCCTCAGACTCATTTTGTCCTTTACTACTCCTGCACCAAACCTGTTCCCCTGAGACTACAGTTCATATTTCATGAATGATCTACTATTTATATCTCAGCCGAATAATGCAGATTTAAAAAAAAAAAAAAAAGAGGACACAAATTTAAGTCTCTGAATGAAAACAGGGATTAGGAGAGCTTTTCATAGAAAAGGATACTAGATCTTTTATTCCAAAACACATAATAGATTTTCCTGAGCTTTTTCCCCTTTGCTCAGTAATTTCTTTCACAGAATAGCAAGACTAAAAGGTCTGTCATCACAGTATTCTTCAAATTATTCAACACTGCTGAATCTTAAAATTACTTTCTTTCTAAGCCTTTTTTATGCTGTTTAGTAAATCAGTCATTCCTTTAAACCAAGCCCATATTACATTTTTGCCTTTTGAGCTTACATTACCTGTGCATAATTCCACCACAAGCCAGAGATGGTTGCTTGTTTCATACCATTCATGAAATGTCACTATATTCTTGTGTCTGATTTCATGAGCCAGACGAACCTAGAAAAAAGTTTTTAATATACTTACCTACTTACCTGGGGGCGAGGGGGGGGGTGGGAAGCAATATATATGGACTTAAGGGGGGGAAGAGACAGTACAACTTCACCCTAGATCAGCTACTTGCTCTCTTACCTTTTCCAGTGCACTAAAATTATTCTCCAATTCAAATATTTTAGTTTTACACTCATGTTGAGAAAAGATAACTTTCCTCACAGACCCTGCCCAACTCACCTGTTTTTAAACATAAAGGAAAAAAAAATATAGTAAGTTCCCCAACCCAAAATTATAAGCAGTATTTCACCTTCCTACATCGCTAAAACAATAACAAACTGGAAATCAGAATTTGGAGTCAAACTTGCATTCCTACTTTCTTTTACAATGAGAACACAAGTGTGAGACAATATGGTGAATACAGTAAAAGGACGTAAAAAGAAATTTTTCCATCATTCTTAATCTTATCAGGCACAAGCAATCATTCAAGGGTCCCTGGAAATCTACATTTCCATTACACTTATATGGCCTAATCTCTACAGAAGTCTCTGTACCTTGTCAGAGTTGTTTGTAAGGTATCCCCAAGGGCTTTCTAAGAGGAATATGCATCCAGAAGCAAAAAGTTTAAATTGAGCAGATTCATTAACCACCCAATAAATGATCATTGAAACAATGAGAGGCAATATGAAACTGTATTGGGTTTCCGTGGTAAGGCTTTGGTAGCGGGGAGGCTACAGGGGTGGCTTCTGTGAGAATCTGCTGGAAGCTTCCCCCATGTCCAATGGAGCTGATGCCAGCCGGCTCCAAGACGGACCCACCGCTGGCCAAGGACCAGCCCATCAGCGACAATGGCAGTGCCTCTGGGAGAACAGAGTTAAGAACAGTGGAAAAAACCCTGTGCAAAAGGAACTTCAG
>NW_009601833.1:9947-12821 GCF_000690535.1 Cariama cristata | reverse complement strand
TTCTATGATTCTATGATTCTATGAAAGTAAAAAAGAGAGCAATACCTATTACTTGCTTTTGTGGCTTATTGCCACAGCAGTATCAGGAGCCCTAACCGTGGCCCACAATTGTGTTAGGCCAGGCAATGTACAGATCCAGCATTCTTGGCTTGCAGAGCCGGTCATTCAAGTTTAGGACAAGATAAGCGCATCGGAAGATAACAGAACATAGAGCATTTCAGAGCAGATGTACCTGACAGACCCAATTCCTTGTTATTATTTTGAACCGTCACATTGTTTAGTTATATCTCTAACCTCTCTCTGTCTTTAGTCCACTAATATTACTTAACACAAGTGCTGCGCTTACTCCCTCTCTGCCTTATCCTTTTTATACTCCTCTACCTCTGTGGAGTTGAATACTTCCTGAGACAAAATTATAAAGTAACTTTGATAAGAGCAGCTCTGACTGTATAAGGTGTTGCTGAGTCCTGCCAACTGGCTCTGCTCTGAAAAAAGGACAAGGAATTAATTGTTGTCACATCCTATCAGCCAACAAAATCCACAAGTGCCCAGCACCAGACCACAGCAACTTAGCCAAAGCCTTGTTACTAGAATGTAGTAGTTCATCAAAATCCTTCCTCCCACCTCGATATTTCATATTATGTAGAAAATGAGAAGCATTTATACATGATCACTTGTCCTTTCTCTTGATCAGAGAAAGTGGCTAATGCTCTTTTGATCTGTGTATTTGTTCGTCAGTTGTATTTGCAGTTTCCTGTTTACAAAATACTGAGACAAGACCACGTACTAAAAAAAATAATAATAAAAAGGCCCTTCACAGCCACCCTCATTGTAAATACCTAAGACATGGATGATGGCAAAAATAAATTCTGATCATTTTATATATTTACTCTCTGGTTTATTTCTGCTGTTATTTATAGAGGATGTGGCAATATTTCTTGATTTGGAGTCTGATGGTGAAATGGATGCAGCACACAAAGTTGCATTTGGGTTTGAAAGCCCAGTTCATCAAGGCAGAATAAAACCAACATAGTATCCTCTTTAGGTTAGAGGAAACATGGACCCTATGAATGCCATGACACACTTCAATTTCCCCTCAGGTGGTATTTTTCCTTAAATTTGGAATCTATTTGAAGATCATGGTCTTTAATAGAGAAACAGGTAAAAACATTTTAGCTCAAAGTATTGATTTCAATTTTTATTTCCCAAGCAATGCTAGGAACTATGCAAGAATTACAGTCCAAACAAAACCTGTGTTGTTTGCATAGGTCAGACTTTCTCTATAGACATAGCCTATATCGAGTTGCAGCTCCTCCATTGCATCTGCCTAATGGAGGAGTGCTTTTAAACTGAGAGGGTTCTTAACTAGTTAAACAAAGACATCCTTAAGTCAATTTAAGCGCACTGTAGCTGTTGAGTTTTTGAGAATAGTGGCAGTTTTGCAGTGGTTCTTGATGTCAGCAGTACAGAGAAACCGCTTTAGATAAAATCAGGTTTCAAACAAATTTTAGTCAACCAAGTTAACGTCATTGCTCTTGTGACAGCACCGTTATCAGGCATGAGAACATTAGTCATAGCATCACACACAAACACAACTATTTTGCCAACATGTTGTTTGGGGTGCTGCCTGCTACCAAGGATCCTTGGTGTAATGGAGCCAGCAATACCTGTTGCCTACTCTTCTTCCACAGAAACTATGAAAGAACCCCAACCCAGGGCTTGGAAAAAAGTGTGGTTCAAGTCAGACTGAAATAATCTGTACGCAGTTGCTAAGACCAGCTGCCTAAGTGCTAGGCAGATTAATGAGACTGCAGCTCCTTGTATGGTTGTGCAACGGATCAGGAACAGAGAGAGTTCAGGGCTGCAGTCTCAGGTTGACTATAGTGGCTCTCCAAACCAGGGTTGCGAGTGTGACAGAAACAGAGAAGGAGCCTCATTTGTAGGACTATGACTAAGCCAAGTACATTGCTGAGACATTAAAAGCATGGCAGAACACATACAAGGCTTTAGAATACCTTGTGTCAGTCTTGCTCTTCAATTAGCGTGTTTTAGCCTGTGCTTAACACAGGACTTTTACCCACAAATTAAACCAGAATGGAACCATCACTTTGCAGCAGCCTGTTCAACAGGGAACAACTACCAAAACTGGCTAAAAGCAAAGGCCCAGGATTCTCTTCAAGTTTTGTTATTAGGCAGACGGGCTTTATTATGTACTGAACAGTTAAATGAACAGTTAAAATTGGTATCATACTGAACACTAGAATACATCCTGAGGTTAATGACAGAGCACTCTCTTGTTTTAAAGCTATCAAAACAACTATGAAGAAGAAAAACCAGAAGGGTTTGTTGCTTCCTAAGTGTCATAGAAGCAGAGAAGACAACATACGTAGTACATAGGTGTCAAACTCTTGTTGACTGAGTAGGACAGCCAGCAGGAGCTCTGAAAATACTCTGCTGGCTCATAGCCACTGTCAGCCACAGATAAAAATAGGTCATGATAAATTGGATGTAGTCTGCAACTGCCAGATGTTGGAAATGACCATGCTAACATACAAAATACGAGCAGCTGTTAATAAGGCAGCATTCTTTGCTGTAGGAACCACATTTAATCAACAATTTCTTAATAGTGTTGTAATGAAAATATGCTTTGGAGACTATTAAACTGTGGTTTGGTGGTTTCTTTTAACAATTTCCCCCAATACTGTAAATCTCCTCATGGTGATTAAATAGAGAAGTAACCAGCAATATATACTGATTTTAAAAAAATAAATTTACTGCACCCACTTACAGCTCTAGTGCATAACTCAGAAATTCCTTGACAAGTGACCTGGCCTGAAGGTCACCAACCCTTTTACTGATTATGACTTTCTCGTG
>NW_009601833.1:0-9916 GCF_000690535.1 Cariama cristata | reverse complement strand
GTAGGGGACAAAGTTACAGGGTTTGTGGAAATCCAGAGTCCTGTTTGTGAGCCTCGAAGGAATATGGCACATGACAGTGTTTCACCATGCAGTAAAGAAAACAAATCTGTAATAATCGGTTTCAGGACAAAATCCACCAAGATTTTTAAGTGACTGAACTTCAAAAGGAAGAAAAGAAAAATCCTCTTGCTTTATTCAATTTATACATAAATACCATGAGATGTACTATAAGAAATAGTTTCTCTCATACAGGCATATTCACAGGGCAGTGATTACAGCATACTTCGGACAGCAGTCTATTCACTGCAGAAAGGCATTCAGGGCAGGTTACAGAACAACGCAGGAGAGAGGATCCGCACCAAAGAGTGAGCCACGGCCGAGCTACAGCAATTTGAGAGGTAGCCCTGTGAACTGGAGTTAACTACAGCGTAGACAGAGCCAGACCATGAGCTATGCTGTATGGCCACAAAGATTTCATTACAGGCACACATTTAGACTACACAAACTGTTTTGAAGGGCCGTGGGAGAGCTGGTCTGCGTCTACTGTGCTGCCCAGGTACAGGCTGTAACAAACCTCATGAGCAGCGAAGTCATTTCTCCCTGCGTTGCTGGCAAGATGATCTTACCTCCAGCTAAGCTCTGAATAAAACTTCAACAGAAGACGAAATAACCCTGGTACATAAATACAATCACATTTCAGATATCTTCTCTTAGAATTCAGCAGTCCTTGGACAACTGCCATTAGCTTTGCTGTCAGTACTCTTCACCTCTGTTCAGACCTTGGAAGCCAGGTTTTCCTTACCTATTCAGTTTCGATTTTTCTTCAGTGATCTTTTTTTTTTTTTTACGTTTTAGAGCTGGCAAAAGTGGAACAAGTGTTAACACTCCCATCTCCTCCAAGCACCCCTCCTCCACCAGTTAGAGAAGAATTATACATAATAATATATGTATCTTCATTTAAACCTAGTATTTCATTGCACATAGGAGACTACCTTCTCTGGAAGAGTTTTCCTACTGTGTGAATGAATTAACACTAACAGTCCCTTTCCACAGGAATACAATCCTTTCTGGCATACCACTCCGGCTATGATGTGGTCAGCACTGCTGATAGTTTCAGAGATCAGGCTCCATCCTATGTGTAGTTGTGTGCATTTGGTCAAATAATTACCACCACGTGCATTTTTTTCTCCACCTTCTACTGTTTATACATGGGCTGCCTGAAGAAATGCTTTTGTTGGAGAATGTTGTTCGGTCCAGAAGATTTTTCAAAGTATGATAATACATCTTTTGTTATTTCTGGACACAGGGTGAGGAGTTGAAGACAGTCTTCTAAAATGACATACCCTCCAAATTCACAGAGTTCTTGCAGTGTTTTGTTATGATGAAACATTCAGAGACTGCTTGAAACCAACCTTTTTTTCTCATATATTGCCCCACTGACACGCTTCTGACAGGAAACTCACATAAGTCATTCTTCGGCAGCAAATTATCTTATTGGTTTCAGTTTCATAGTTATTTAGCCATATTTTGTTTATGACATTGTCCTTTTAGTGCTAAATGTCAAAGTAGATGGCGGATGCTTGTCTCATTCTAGACTTTTCAGCTGCCCTAGTTTGTGGGATTTGCGTTGGATACAATACTCGCAGTGGATTTGTCATCTTTTCCTCTTGATTCATTGCAAAAAAAGAATCGCGTGATTCGTAAAGTGTAGACACAGCCTTAAAAAGCAAAGAAAACTCCAGTCAAAATAACTTTTACCCATAAAGTCTATTTAAAAATAACTTTTACCCAAGACACAGCATCTAGCACAGCCTGAGGGAACAGAGAGAAACACGGGCCACGGAGTTATAATTTCAGAGGGAAAAAGTGTCTCAGTACTAAAATTGAAAGGCAAAGTCTTCCTATGTTCAGATTCAAATCTCTGAATTGAATTAATTAGGTACCAGGCACAAAGTACTTATTTAGAATACCAAAGATGTCAAGTTCCAGTGTAAACCAGGTTCTATGAAATCTGAAATGGCAAAGCTTTTTTATTTCCTTAATCATTTAACTCCAATATTTCCAAGAAGCTTTATCATACTGTTTCCTCTGGATGGATGCTCTTTTCATGCAGTAAACTAGCACATCACTGCAGTATTCAGATATTATTCTGGACTGTGCAAAAATGTTTTAATTTCCTAAGCACATGTAGAATTTGGGATCTTCAGGTAAGTCCTTTAAGCAAAACCTAAGAATTAAAGGTCTACCTGAAATGTGCACAAAGGTCTGTGCTCACAGACATATAAAATCAAATTCTCAAGCTGACATGGCATAAAATAATAAAAAGGTAGAAATCATGAAGTGGTAGCTTTTTGTCTTCACACTTGTCCTTTACTATGGGGGTTTTACTGATTTTGTTTTAATGAACAATGTTCAGAACACAAGAGAGGTATCTGCTGGCTGGATGTCAAACAGGAGGCATGGTAGGTACGGTTAACTAATCTGGATCATGCTTCTATGCATTTTTTGTACAACCAGAGCCTCTCAGGAGCGCGCTTTTTGTGTGCTTCCATGAGCTGGAAGTTTGCATTAATGCCACAGCAGTGCTTAGATTTGGGCTGGAACCTGCAGAACTTAGCAATGAAAAAATCATCAACTGCTTCAAAAATTCCCTCAAGGGCCAAATTCCCCTGCAGCTGGCAGAACTGTCTGGGAAACAGTCCCAACTCAGGAAATACGGGATGAATCTCCGGAGAGGCAGAGACAAGTGCTATACAGTAAAAGCACAGCTACAGCGGCCAGCTTTGCCATGGGGATGTTCACTATCAGGTTAAGCTAACTTAGATACTTGGAGCTATGTGTTGTTGCCTGACCTAATTGCTTGGCATTGTTATGACATACAATACAGGTGAGAATAATATCCATGCCTTGATCCAAGTTCTGTGATACAAGATTGCCTTTGCAACCCCAAGAATTGGAAAAAAAAAAGACGACATAAATTGGAGACTGTAAATAGCCTTGCAGAGGCGTACAGAACCTTCACGTTCGCTGTTCTAGAAATGGTGCCCAAACCTACGCAAAATGTACAGCAAATTTCCAAGCTTAAAAAAAAAAAGTGTAAGCAACGTAAAAAACTAGTGTGAACTTTTTAGAGACTTACTTTTGCACAAACAGAAAAAAAATGCACATTAAACCAATCATGTTCTGCAACACAGTTGAAAGGCAATGAGTGCAGCTCCAGAGACACTGTAATATTTGCTCATCACTACTGGCTTAATTTGTCTGACATAGTGTCCATGCACATCATATGTACTGGCCTTACTAATCTACTGGATCTCTTCAATGGTTTATAAGATTCAATTATGCTTTAACATCCAAAATCATACCACTATGAAATTATTCTTTCTGCTTTCATTAAAATAGCAAAAAGATCTGTTACACGAAAGAAACACCAAACCTGTATCATGACACATCACTCTGGCTAACAGCTGCTAAATTATAAAGCAACAACATAAGACCTTTTATAATTATATTCACATATCTTCTGGATGAGCTTTCTGTCCATACAAACCCTGAGCAGTTAATGGTTACTAATGAACTCTTCACTCTGCACCACCTCTGATGCTTGCTTTCTTGTTAATTTTCTTATGTCTTCATTAAATATTCACAAGTAGAAGATTTATCCATTTGGAGCTAATAATTAGAATATTTTATTACTATGACCAGATCATCTCATGCCTTGTATTTTTAAAATTTTCTACTACAATAACTCCTGTAAAAGCAAGTCTCTTAGCTTCAGTGGGAATCTATATATAATGAGGAATGAATTTTCCCAGATATACATTTTCTTTTTTTAGAATGATGACTATTGCACAGTAAAAGATAGATGTTACTGTTTTACTACCTGCACCCTGATATTCTGTCTACACCATTATTTCAGTACCAATATGACCAAATCAAGACTGAAGCCAGGTTCTCTTAACAGAAGAATTCAAGAATCTGTGAGCTCAATAACTGCAGTTGTGACCATGGGCTTTAGCATTTTACATCACCTCTGTGTGGATTGTCCAAGTCTGTCTAGCTGACTGTAATAGAATTCACGCCTGCCTATGCAAGAGTTAAATTAGGGCTTCTTTCCCTTGCCCACTTTATGTTTTAATGTAATTAAAAGATTAATAACTGCCTGGAAAAAGGAGCTTGCCTGAAATCTGCTACCTGCTCCTAGCAAGTGCTGCCTGCTCTAATGGCCCTGTGAGCTGGTCCAAGCCCCTTGAGCTTGGTACACAATTATATGTAAAAGGACTTTATTGTCATTTTTTGCTTCTTCTAAACTTCTTTCACTCAGCCTCTACACTGATACTCTCCACTTTTTGCTGCCCTCTTCTCCAGGCAATTTTACAGTGTCATTAAATACAACAACAGAATCCAATACTTTACTACTACGTAAATATCTTTTTTCTTATTCCTGAGTGTTGTCTCACAAGAAAACTTTTTGGGTTTTTTGCTTTAAATCTTTTTCATGTGTAGTAAGATGCCATCTTAGGAACAGCAGCTTGTTGTGTGCTTTCTGTTCAGTGCACTCCCCAGTGCTTCAATTTGAAAGTCCTTCTCTCATAGTGAGAGTCTTTTTATAAACCACTCACCCATTCAGCAGAATTACGCGATGAGTTTTCCTCAGCTGCTTCGTTGGTGGATTCATTTCTCCCATGAAGTTCTGCAGCCTCGAGCATCTGCTCCTCCTGGTGCCTTCCTGCTGGCAGAGGAAGTTGTGCAGGACCTTAGCAAAAACCAGGTTACAGTCACTGCTTGCTTACTGTCCATTTCCAGAGTCATACTAGTACTCTACCAGAGCTCTATAAAGCTGTGAAATGAAGAGGGCAGAGCTCTCGTATAGCTAGTCTTGATGACAGGCGCTAGACTGGTACTCAGCTTGCAGATGAAGTAAACTACCTTCAGGTTTCTGAACATCCCTTATGTGATGGAGAGCTGGTCAATGGAGTTTGTACCGTGAAAACTGATCCAGAGAACTGATCAGCTTACCCTTAAGTAGACACCTGTAACGGTTCATACAGTTGCCTGTGTCAACTCCAGTGACCAAAATAGGAGTTTAGGGACTTCATTTGTCTAAATCCCCTCCCCTTGCTTTTTTAATCTGCAAGTTGAATTGCATCTCAAGTCATAGATATTCCACCGATAGCTCAAAAGCTGAGTAAGCCCCACATTGCCACCATAATAATTACGCTATGGTTACTTAAGAAGCTGCCTTAGGTTATATGGCACTGATCTGTACCCACTGCCTGCAGATGCCCTACATTTATACTTGTCCTGTACCCTTGCCATTCACTGTTTTTTCTTGTGACTTTTCCATCCTTCATTTCAGGATTTTGCAAAAAAAAAAAAAGTAATCATTAGTTAAAAAAAATTCACAACTTAAAAACATAGCTCAGAACAAAGTCCTCAAGGCTGGGACTTTCAGTTGTCACTTCCAGGTGTCACTACCAGGAATATGACTGATGCAGAGCTAAATTCTGGCTCCTCACTTTTTCAGTCTGCTAAGAAATTATCAGAATTGATATCCTTCAATACCCTAGCCAGGTCAAGATCTTCACTCTAAGTGATCACTCTTCCTGGAAAGATAAATAACAGAGGCAAGTGGCTGCAGGAACACTCATTTGAACTACAAGTCGTGCGTCTGATCCCTCCTTTCAGCTCAAGGCTCAGCTTGAGGGGTTCCTAGCAGATCAGGACCAGGTGAGCAAAAGTTATACACTGAAATTCCTCTTAGTGATGCCTCTTAAGTGCACCTGTCCAGCCATCTCAGAACAAACATCTAACTTAGAGAGTATGTGTTAATGGAAATATTGTCACTCACCAGAAAGTTTTGAGTGCTGTTTCTTTTTGTAGCAAAGATAGAAGCTTCCCACTGCCACTAAGAAGGGAACGATGGCCCATATTGCCAAATCTCTCTTTTTCAATATATGAGCTTCTGCAATTACATAATTTAAATAAAGTTACGTACTATTCAAAGATACAACAGAACACCATCATAGCAAAAAAAAATTAAAAAAAAAATAATTAAAACTGACTTCAGGAGTGAATCAGTCCATCCCCCCACCCAAAGTGCAAGGTCATCTACACTTTACCATTCCTGAGAGATGCATACCTGATGAACAGTAACATCAATCCCTCCTATAGCTCCTGCAGTTTTTTTCCCCTCGGTCTAATGTGAGTTTCTTCTGCTTGTACTTTAAGGCTGTTACTACTTGACCAAGTAAGAGATCAGATCACCTAACTCATTTGAGGGGCTCAGATAATTTTAACTCTTTAACAGCTTTTCACATTCATTCCCTACCATTTTGAACACTACTTCATTCATTCTGTGCCACTGATGTTTTCTAAATCTGTGGCAATTTTTGTCCCTTTGGACTATCAGTTAGCCAATAGTATAAAACAGTGTCCAAAACTGGACTGTGCTGGATGAACTGAAAGGTTACTTCCCATGACTTGACAAGTCAATATACAAGTGGTGTTTGATGTCAAAGGTCTAGTCAGAGCTAGTCCCCTAGTCTTCCTCTACGGCTGAAAGCTAAACAGAGAGATAGAGATCAGCACTTTCAAGAAGTGATGCGCAGTGTCTTGAGACAGTTGTGCAACAAAGTGAGGTAAATTGTTTTCTAGGTATGTCACATTTTTTCCAGAATTTAAGGTGAAAGATACATCACTCCTATTGCTGAAAAATTTAATTGTGTGCAAATACTCATTATATTAATGCTTTTCAATGCTTAATTCAAAATCAAGACCTTAAATTGCTCCCCTGTAAAGGCTAGCATACGACTATAATAAAATAAGGAGACACAGCCTATATAAAACATTTTGTCACAACAACTTTATGGATACAAATCCTTATAAATATAGAGCCCATACTGCTCTATCTTCCATATTGATTTATCTCTGACTTTTTATTAAGAACTTGTAATAAAAAGATAAAATGGTTAGTAAAGGGAACATATTACGAACAGAGTAACGATGTGATTTTTTCAGCCACTCCTTACCAAGAGGCAGATTCATTCACTGTCTCACATCTAACCTCCAAAATCCCTTCTGAGAAGGAATTGTGTTTGGGTCTTTTGTGAAATACACAGCTGATGCACAGCTTTTTTGCAAACCTTAACTAATAATTCCTGTTAGCAAACCCTTATAGAAGAAAACAAACACTACACTGGGGGTATTAAGGCAGAGAGCTTAAGTCAATTGTCATTAAGAGCTGTTCAGGTCCTCTCTGTGTTTGTCTCATTCATACTGAGATCCACAGCGTTGAGGGAGGGATGTGCGAGGGAGGAAATGTACAAAATGTGGCCAGCAGGTGAAGGGAGGTAATTCTGCCCCTCTGCTCCGCTCTGGTGAGACCCCACCTGGAGTATTGCATCCAGCTCTGGAGCCCTCAGCACAGCAAAGACATGGACCTGTTGCAGAAGGTCCAGAGGAGGGCAATGAAAATAATCTGAGGGCTGGAGCACCTCTCCTATGAAGGCTGAGAGAGTTGGGGTTGTTCAGCCTGGAGAAGAGAAGGCTTCGAGGTGACCTCACTGCGGCCTTCCAATACCTGAAGGGGGCCTATATGAGAGATGGGGACAGACCTTTTAGCAGGGTCTGCTGTGACAGGACAAGGGGTAATGGTTTTAAACTAAAAGAGGGTAGAATTAGACTTGACATAAGGAAACAATTTTTTACAATGAGGGTGGTGAAGCACTGGAACAGGTTGCCCAGAGAGGTGGTGGAAGCCCCATCTCTGGAGGCATTCAAGGTCAGGCTGGATGGGGCTCTGTGCAACCTTATCTAGTTGGAGATGTCCCTGCTTACCAGAGGGGGGTTGGACTAGATGACCTCTAAAGGTCCCTTCCAGCCCAAATGATTCTATGATTCTATGAATATCGTTCAAATTGAAGAATCTTTATGATGACAAGTTAAATGGCACGTGTGTGTTCTTGCTAGCTTACCTTTCTCTTCAACAATCACCGTTGTCCCATTTCCACATACTTTCTTACAGAAGGGTATTTCAATAATTATCTCACAGTAGTAAAATCCAGTGTCATTTACATTGGCAGATTTTATCACTAGCACATCCTTGCTTTCACGGGTGACATTGGATACATAGAAAAGTTTTGATGATATACTTCTGGTGATGTTCTCTTTATTAACAAGATACCAGCTTACTCTATACCTCTCAATAGATTTTTCCCAAATACAGGCAATTTCAGTGTAGTCTCCAACTGACAGATGTATTTTTGTTGGTGTTTGGATGACTGTTAAATTATTGGGACCTGTAGCTAGTGGAGAAATACATATAGATTTAAAAGTTAAAGCAGCAAAGAGATGACATTATAGCTGTAATGTCTACAATCACAGTATTTAAAATGACAGTAATACTGCAAAATCATTGTAAGATTAATTTTTAAAATCAGTTACTACCCACTTCTCCCTTGAACAATGACAATTACCTTCTGGCTAAAGGAAACTTTTAATCTGGTGTGTTCAAGCCCTCCATCATTATTTGTATGCAGTAATGAAGATTTCCTGTGTACTTGCTGATATACTTATTTTTTACTTTCAACAAAAAGCTTTTATAACAGAGGTTGAGCCTGAAGCATGTTAAACACTTTATCTGCCAGACAAAGAATGACCAAAAGGAGTTATTTGGCATGATTCATCAGTGAATAGTGAAAGACTCATCAAGATGAAAGAAAAATTCACTACAATTTTTGTCACCATGTAGGACTTCTTGTCCTGCACTGCTTCTAACTAGTGACAAATGTGCAGCATTTTTGAGGTGGGTTCTTTAATTTTGTTTAAACTTCTTTCATGAAGTTTTTGCTGACAAGTAGTTTATAGCATCAAATTCACCTCCTTAGTATAATAAGTATACAATATGCCACACAGACCACAGTTATCTCATCAGGTATGTTGCCTGGCTTTTAGCTAAGGCTGACTTGGACAGCATCAGAGGAAAACAAACTCTTTCTTTTTACTTTTTCTTGGTTTGAATCTCTTTATTACTCACCATCCACATAGCAAAGTGATCTACATGAGTTATTGTGCAATGCTGTAAAAAATATTTTCTTCTGAAGTGAAACCACTGTGTGGATATCAGGTAACTTTTTTTTATAATGACATCAACGCTCATCACAAAAGTGTTAATCCTATAAAATCTATCTCCATGACTGCTGAGACCATTAGTTTCATATGCTGTGTAAAGAATTACAGTTTCCTTTTTTCTAGCGTATATACTATTAAAGGGAAGAACTACTCACAATGAGAGCAAACTATGATTTTCTTCCAAATTTTATCCTGTTTGTAACTCGGGCACATTTCACACCAGCATATAAGTAATGGGATGATTTTGCCCCTGTCTGGTCCTAAAATGGCATCTGGCAAGTTTTATAGAATTATGCAAATAAACTTTTTTCCTTTGCCCTTAGAAAAAGCCACATATTCATTATACCTAAAGGAGTTAGGCAACTCTATTTTTTCCACAAGGCAGTGCTCAACAACTTGCAGAGAACAATATGGACAGTACAGGGGTATGTCCTGGTTTTGGCTAGGATAGAGTTAATTTTCTGCTTAGTACCTGGTACAGTGCTGTGTTTCGGATTTAGTGTGAGAATAATGTTGATAACACATGGATGTTTTTAGCTGTTGCTAAGCAGTGCTTATACTATGTCAAGGACTTTTCAGCTTCTAATGCCCTGCCAGCGAGAAGGCTGGAGGGGTACAGGAAGCTGGGAGAGCCAGGACGGCTGACCCAAACTGGCCAAAGGGATATTCCATACCATACGATGTTATGGCCAGTATAGAAACTGGGGGGAAAGCTGGCTGGGGGCTGCTGCTCAGGAACTGGCTGGGCATCGGTTAGTTGGTGGTGAGCAATTGCATTGTGCAT
>NW_009601832.1:0-1705 GCF_000690535.1 Cariama cristata | reverse complement strand
GCCTTTTCCTCATCCTTTGTCACTGTTTCACCCCACATCCAGTAGAGGATGGAGGTTCTCCTTAGCCCTCCTTTTGTTGCTAATGTATTTATAGAAACATTTTTTACTGTCTTTCATGGCAGTAGTCAGATAAAGTTCTAGCTGGGCTTTGGCCCTTCTGATTTTCTCCCTGCATAACCTCACAACATCCTTGTAGCCCTCCTGAGGTGCCTGCCCCTTCTTCAAAGGTCATAAACTCTCCTTTTTTTCCCTGAATTCCAGCCAAAGCTCTCTGTTCAGCCTGGCAGGTCTTCTTCCCCGCTGGCTCATCTTTCAGCACATGGGTACATTCTGCTCATGTGCCTTCAGGATTTCCTTCTTGAAGAATGTGCAGCCTTCCTGGACCCCTTTGCCCTTCAGGACTGCCTCTCAAGGGACTCTGTCAACCAGGCTCTTGAATAGGCCAAAGTGTGCCCTCCAGAAGTCCAAGGTAGCAGTTCTGCTGACCCCTCTCCTTACTTCTCCAAGGACTGAGAACTCAATCATTTCGTGATCACTATGCCCAAAATGGCCTCCAACCATCAGATCACCTACAAGTTTGTTCACAAACAGCAGGTCCAGCGGGTGCCTTCCCTAGTTGGCTCCCTCGCCAGCTGCATCAGGAAGGTCTCTTCCACACACTCCAGGAAACTCCGAGACTTTCCTCTCTGCTGCGTTGTATTTCCAGCAGACATCTGGTAGGTTCAAGTCCCCCAAGAGAACAAAGGCTAGCGAACATGAGACTTCTCCCAGCTGCTTATAGAATATTTCATCTACCTCTTCATCCTGGTTGGGTGGTCTATGGCAGACTCCCATCACGATGTCTGCCTTGTTGGCCTCCCCCCTGATTCTTACCCATAAACACTCAACCCTATCATCACCATCGTTAAGCTCCAGACAATTGAAACACTCAAGTATACAAGTATATTTGTACTATATGGAGCCAGATCCTCAGCTGATGCAGATCGGTGTAGCTCCACTATCTGAGGAGAAAAACATTGCTAAAGAAAAATATGTGGCTTTCAAACTTTTCATACAAATTTCCACAGACTTTAACAAGCTGATCCATACTGGTCAAAATAAATGATATGAACTTGTGTATTAAGTAGTGACATGATGTATTGTCTAGTACTTCAATATGACAGAAATATTGTCATTTTAACTGTATATAGTCTTTAAAAAATGAGGAACAATTCTGAATATTACAGGGAGTATATTGACTTCAGTCCTCAAACTTCTGTGAATTAAAAGTTTTGTATAAGAACAAGTATTGGCTAGCCAGACCTGACTCTCAGAAATTATGTCCTGTGCTGTAATTTTGTTTTATTAGCTGATAACTGAGGACTAGTAGTAATTACTAGGTGATGTGACTTTGCAAATTCTGTTGTTCTAGTAAGAGGTCCTGTGTAAAATGTGAATGCTTTGTGTTGGTGGTCCCTGTGCTCTACAGCAATCTGTCACAACAGAATATGTTTTCTAGGACCTTAATCATACTTTCCACAGTAAGGATACAAACCTCCTTCATCACAAGCAGCATATCAGTAGATGTCTACTCACTTTTTAAGTTAATGGGGCATCCATACCAAGTTAGAAAACAAAGAAATGAAGTACTGAGCTTTTATGATTCATGCTGATTATTTATGTCACTGTCGTGGTTCAACCCCAGCTGGCAACTAAGTACCACGCA
>NW_009601831.1:0-9788 GCF_000690535.1 Cariama cristata | reverse complement strand
TTAATTAAATGAAATACTTCCTTTTATTATTATGATTAATATTTAATTGTAATTAAATGTGCTACATTAGAAATAATTTAAGACATTATATATTATACATATACATATTAATATATAGATGAATATTTTAAACCAGGCTTTCTAGGGGGAAAAGGTTATGGAATAATATATGTGGGTGTGCAGAAAAACTACAGCAGTTTTTCTGTTCCCTTCCAAAATTTTGAACCTGCCAACTGATTTCAGCCAAGTTTATAAAAAGACAGAGGTCTCAAGAAAAGGTTGCTTTAAAGTTTTAATTAAATGTCTGTTTCAGTTAGATGGAAGCAAAAGACTCAAATTTGAGTCACTACCAATAGCAGAAAAAATATTTTACAGTCAGCCCTTGATTAGACACCAGAAAGCTGCTCAAGAAACTTATCCTTGAAATTGCTTCAGGTCTTTAGTATCCCTCAAGCTCAATTCTTTTGGTGCTATTTGCTCCTGTCTTTGTTTTTGCCAGTTGTCCCCTGAACTGCAGCTTCTTTTGGTAATTCTCCATCCTAAGTAAAAGTTTAATATCTGGCAGCTGATCAATGCTTTATTCAAATCCAGACAAAGGAACATTAGCACATTTCGTTTGTCTAGAAAAAAGTGATTAAGTAAAGACCAATTCAGTTAGACATGAAGTATCTATAATAAAAGCATAAATTGTGCATTGTTACTTCTTCCACTTTTGAAGTGCTTTTGTCTTCACTGTGATCTAAGTGTTGTTTACTATTGGCTTGACTACAGGCAAGATGATAGCCTGGGTGTTTTCCATTTCCTACAGCATTAAGCTTGCTGTACTTCAGTCTTTCAGTAGATCTCCTAGTTTGACAGGTTTATAAAAAAGATTCTTTGAAAAGTCTGGAAAGGAGGCAGCAGGGTTTCTATCTGTCATCAGACACAACACCCTGAAAAAAAAAATGAAAAAACACTGCACCTGGAAGGCAAGGATTCTGATAAAGAGTCCATTCCAGATTAGCCTGGAGGTTTATTAGTTAGTTATCTTCTTCCAAATAGTGGCTGCAGACACTTATACAAAGAAACAGAAGTATGTAGAGATCCTTCCTCCAAGGTGCCTTCCCAGTTTGTGCCAAAAGTCTCCACTCTGGAGATGTGTCTTTCTTACGTTCTGGCAGTTGCACGAATTGACAGCCACCCTCCATTTGCAGGGATGTATTTCTGCAGCATGTTTTCTCCTGGCCTCATCTCAGAGTTGTTGATACATTAATCTGTACCTGTAGTTCTCCCCTACGCTGTGCAGATTTGCTTAATTTTACTTTTTTATTATAGTTATCTCCTATTAATACTGCTCATTGACATGTCTGTTAGTGTTATATTTCTGCATCATCCCATTTCAGCTCTTTCCGTCCGTACAACTATTGAAAAACACAAATGAGCTTGGGAACATCCCAGATCCTTCACTTCCCTTCTCAACCCTGAAAGCAGCCATGCCTTTGCTGCCAAATGCAGGAGAATAGGTGAATCGTTACTGCCATATACAAATCATATCTTGTCAGAAATAGACGACAGTTCTCAGAGAGGTCTTTAGTGTCCCCAGTTAAAGCAGGTACCTTCCAGTGCCATAGTGGGTGACGCAAACTACCAATTCCCACAGACTTGGCAGTGTGCAATATCCTGGCTGGAACTTGTTTGACTGGATATATGTGTGTCCACCCAGATTTCTAGTGGGCAGTGAGAAACAGGCACTGTAAGGACAGAATTGTTACCATCCTAAGGTGGATGCCTAAAAATTGACCACATAATTTGGTCTCTAAAAATAGTAAGTTTTGTCCATGAGAGGAACTATGAATGACTGTGTCTGAATTAGAATATGGGTTAGGTCACATGAACCTAACTGCAGTTAAACCTATGTGAGTCAAATCAGTCTCTACATCTGTTCCGGTGCCTCACCCGTGTATGAAACACTAGGATGTTGGTCCTATATTTGCAATCTTGCATCACAGCCTTTGTGTTTTGTCCTTACTAGTTTCTCTGGACATGAGCTCAAATGGACCAGAGGACTCCTGGAGATGAAGAATATACCTATCAGTTTCAAACAGCACCACAGCTGACCAGAACACTGAAACGGAGCTTCAGAGATTTTGGTTCTGCTGGAAACTTTTGTGTAACTCCAGCTTCAGCTGAGCTTGTGCCACCTGCCCCTGTTTTGCCTCCCCACTCCAGAGTGCAGGCTCTCTGGCACAAAGACTGTGCAGCAGCAGCTGTAGTGACACCCTAGTGTTTGTTGGCGCTAACAAACGAACAGTTTCCTTTTCAAGGTGGTTTATTTCAGCCAGCCAGTGCTCCTACTTTTATTTATGTTATTTCTTTCAGTCACAGTTCTTTCTCTCCTGTGGCACATTCACCTGTCTGACAAACTACTCTTCTCAGGTTTCCCACAGAAGTTTGGATATTTATATCTTACTAATGCATGTCAAAAATGACAGTACTGATGGAAACCTGAATGAGGATCCCATGTTGTGTAGGTTACTGGTTGGACTCAATGATCTTAAGGGTCTTCTCCAACCTAAATGATTCTATGATTCTATGTTGTTGGTTCAGTTTTTGAGACAGTTTCTCAAACTCTGTTGTCCATGATAAATAAACTCAATGAACGCTAGCAGTTCAGCTCCTAGATATCTCTTTACAAAAATGAAGTGTACTCAGCTATGGGGAATAAGGTACACATGTGTATTTTATATATATATTTAAATAGGTGAGCATTTCTTGGGTCTTCTGGAAGCACATTCTATTTAAATTCTGTTCATAAGTTGTTTCTCAAACATTTAAAAATATTGATACATGTTATAATGAATGGTTAATATGTAACCTTTATAAAACACAATAATATATTAACCATCTGTGAGTCTGTACTTGCGGAAACTACACGTGTGAATCAAAATTTATTCTCTTCAGTGCAACAACAGCCAGGTGAGGCCTGAAGTCACCATTGCTTGACTAGGATGTGATTGAGTTGTGGAAGGAGGTCTGAAGAAGGCTTGAAATCTGAGCAAGGCTGATCTGGTATTGGAGATGAGGCAGGCCTTGCTGATACAAATAGATTTACAATAGTGTTTCCAATTTGCTCTCTTGCCTCTTAATATTTTTCTGCATAATAACAGTTGAAGATGGAGCGCATTCACTCACAGTTTGATCTGACCCATTTCTTCTGGGAAGTGATATACCACTGGTATGAGAATAAAAGAAGTGCCGTGCTGTGTTGTGTTCTCTGGAGAGCTTCTCTGCCGTTCCTCCCTCTCTGTGTTGACAGTGCGGGACTGTAGGAACAGAGTGGGTCTGCCCCTGCTTTGGCGTGGAGCAGGCTGTGTTCAAGTGTGACCTGACAGTGACGGAAACAGCTTTTGTTCGTGCTGCAGCTGAGGTACAATCACTGATAAAAGCTGTTCATAACTGAGTTTTCTTTACTGAATGCTTGATTGCAAAGGTTCCCTCTCATGCTTCTGAGGGAGCGTTGTAAAGTGTTCAAAGAGCTCCCTAGTATTGGCCTTTGTGGGTGAATTGGATTAAACAGAGACACCTCAGGACAGATCTGGGAGAAGATGGGGCTGGATTTGTTCAGTGGTAGCTGAGTTGATTTGCGTTGCAGAGTGCCAGGCTCCTCTCCCTGCTCTCAAAAAGGTCAAGTGCAATCAGTGTCTGGCAGGAAATGAGGTTTTGTAAAGCGAGTAGTTCCTGTGGGAACTTGTACATACCAGAGGTCTGAGCCTCCCACTCCTTAGAGACATTTTTTTTCTTAGCTGCTAGATTTAAAGTTGAGGAGACCTCTGGAAGCTGCAGTTAATAGGAGTGATGGATGCACTCCATTCAGTTTTCAGCACGTGGTCATTGCATCTGCACTGCTACCATGTGATACACACAGGACTTTATTTTGCTACTTTGCTGTGGTGTGGAAACACATTACAAGAACTAGTATAGATACACTACAGATAAATAGACTGGGCCAGCTAGTGTTAAGACAAGCAAGACAGAGAGGAGAGAAGTGACCTTGCCAAAGACGTTACTTTCGTTGCCTAGAGAGATGGAGTGTGCTCTGACTTCTGCACCTCCAGCCAATGGCAATTCTCCTTTTTGTGCGCATCACTGTGGATCAACTGTATCTCTTCTCTGTTCTGTTGCATCTCTGCCTTGACTTTTTCCTGTTGAGTGTGGTTTTGGCAAGTACTGTTCAGGATTAGAGCTCAGCTTGAAGACTGTGGAGCAGTATCATCAGGAAGGTTTGAAGAGTCCCATATTTGGACATAGACTGTCAAATCACAGGGGAGAGTTCTGGATTCTTGGAGCAAGCAACATTACACAGTGGTATTCTTTAATAAAAGAGGACATGAGCTGTAATACACACATACAGGAACATCAGTGCTTGAATAGTTTGTGCTACTGCTTGTGTAGCTACCCAGGTCAGGAATAAAGATGTGGGTGCCCTTTGGCTGTAGGCACAGCTGTAGCTCTCCCGCAGAAACAGAGGTACTGGTGCAGAGGAGATACAGAGGCTGGGGAGAGGGGATATCAGGCTGAGTGCTAACATTGGGTTGAAAAAAGGGATCTGCTTCAATCTTTTTGCCAGAGGACAGCAGGGTCGGTCAGTCCCAAGCAACACGGCATGCTGCAGCAACCTTCTGATGTCAGCACAGTCCCGTCTCTTCCTGTTTGTTTCACAAGTGCAGTGACACTTGTCGAGACACAAGATGCTCTGACTGGAATGTCAGGATCTGTCCTGTTCTTTTCCCTTTCATTCCTGTGGTTTGGCTTCCTCAATGCTCTCAAAATTGCTCTCTTGCTCTCAGCTCTTTCCTCTTACCGCCTTGCACCTGTAGGACAGTGATTCGTCCTACGTACTATCCATCTCCTGCTACTCTTCCAAGGTTTGCTGCATCCTCTCTCCTATGTATAGCTGCTGTCTTCCACCAGAGTATTGGGGTAGAGAGGGAGCACATGGAAGAGTCTGTGTAGACAAACAGAAGCAGCAGTGAAGGCTGACACTGCAGCTGTAAGCAGGCTGCACGTGTTGGAAGTGTTTCTTCAATGAACAGATGGCCAGATCACAAAGAATAAACTTTGACTATTAGATAATCCCTGTCAAGTTTTCCAAACATACTGTTTCCGAACCAGCTTGGTACCTGTGTGTGGAGCATATAAAGAAAAATATTGGAAAAGCAGAAGTGTGGCTGTGGTTTTTAAGATCACACATCTCGAAGGACATAAGGGGACACCTGTGGGACAAGGCACCACCGCAGTGAACATTTTTCCCATTCCTTTTTTGTGCTGAAAATACCTTTGTGATGATAGAAGGTCAAAATTTTGAAGATGGTAGCAATTCTTCCTGCTAGTCTTTTCCCCCCCTACATTTTTAAAATTCCTCTGTACTTATTCTCTCCTATAGACATAACTGACTCTCTGACACAGGTGTTGCCTGAGACATACAGGTATTTTTGTACTGACATAAGACAGTATTTCAGCTTGAGTAATGAGAAGTGGCAGGAACATCTTGTCCTGGTAAGTGTTACCATGTTTCTTTCTCACACTATATTCTACAAGATGGTACAATCAAGATGAGGTTTACTCTTGCTCATGCCCTAGAATAACATGAAAGCCCTGCTGTACATGTTGTTTTTATTTGCCCTACAGGGTGTCTGTTGCGTTCTTTTTGCCACTTTGGATTTGCAATATAATGATAGAACAAGAACAGTCCAATAAAGCCTGGAAAGATTAAAAATTAATCTTGGCACATAATTAAGAGGAGAATGTGCAAGGATACATCATTGCTGTTTATTACAGTTTTAATCCATTCTTCTTGAATACAAGCACAAATTTATATATTGATACCCCCGCCCCCCCCCCAAATCTTAGTGGCAGCCTGGTAATGCTGTTCATCACTGGGTGAAGAAAATAGGATGTGTAAGTTGTAAAGTGAGTACTTTATTGCTATTTTAGAGCCTGCTTCTGGTATGTGGCACTGTACTTGGAGAGCTGGATACCACCATTACTTTTCCAGCTATAAAAGTCACTCCGTGCTTCTCTGCAGCCTGGAGTAAAGGAGCCTATCCATGGCTCCAGTAAATTGGCATTACTGCAGGGAGTCAGGGACCCTGTGCTGAGCAACCAATCTGACAGTAAAGGGAACTGCTTGCCCTAACACCCCACAACCTCAGTGGCACATGGGCGCAGCACATTCATGTCAGTACAGTTGTCTGTAAGAGAATGCTGATGGTCACCTCAGAATGGTTTTTTGCTTTTATTTGTAAACAACAAATAATGGGGAGGGATAAGAGTGTTTTCGCATGGGTACTTCAAGAGAAAATTCTCATGAGTGATTTGAGTTTTATGGTAAAGCAGGGAGTACTGTCTGCTGCTGGCAGTTCTTCAGCTTCTATTGGTCTTCCAACAATTTGCCATTCATCTTTTCCACAGTCTCTACCTCAGTGTGCTCCAGCAACTCTTTCAAAGGACCTTGAGCAAGTTTCTGCAGGACAAAACCATGCCACGGTGAACCTTTCACCTGTAGCACATCTACATTTAAATGCAAAGTAAACAACATACTGTAAATAGGAAGGCTGATATATAAGCCTTCATACACACACACACGTACATATATATGGAGGGAGAAGATGAAGGAACTGCCTGAATATAACAAGAGTTGTTGATATAACAGCATTTCTGCAACTCGGCTGATGATTAATGTACCTAGATATAGCCAAATACAGAGCCCTGTGGATATTTATTTTCAAATGTGAACATTTGCATTTATTTGTTTGCCTGCTTGTATAACTGCTAGGATGCCATCAGTTCTGATAGAAGATGGCAATGCCCAGCCATGTGATGTGAGGACCAGGCTAGGCTGCTGGCATGGCTCCTTCTTTTTTTAAATATTCTCCACTGAAACTTTCCTTTGTTTTGATTTTTGCCTTGATTTTAGCTGTGATTTAGTTTGTGTTAGGGGAAACTATCCTGTTTTAGGCCCAAGTTCATGTCGCAAAGCTGTGCAGGCACTGGCTGTCCTTACAGAATGCATAGCATGATCCACTAGGCTGTCAAGCTGTATTTCACTTTTGTTTATTCTAGCTATGCCATCTCAAGCATTTTCCATCTGTTTGGTCATCACTGCTATAGGCAGAGCCTAAATATATAAATACACAGAGTACATGTATGTAAGTGTACCACTGGCAGAGGGAAGATAGCATCAGACAAACATGTAAAGATGGAATGAGGGGCAGAGTAATTTTACATCCATGAAAATCTTTTCTGTAGATCATTTGTGCTACGTGGGAAGTCTGTGACATTATCCAGACAGTATGATTTATCTGTCAGATTTGTCCCCAGAAGTGGACTGTCTGCTTTGTTTGCTGACCAGATAGCAGTTTGATTTATTAGCAGCAGTGTCACCAACAGTGTGACATTACTTGGTGCTGTGCCATGAGTAGTTGTGATGCTATAAGATGTGACACGAAAGTTGGGTAACAACAGCGCACACCACAAATGGTCTAGTGGGACGTGGGATGATGTAAATGTAACTCACTGAGATTTATACAGGGATTCATGAACTAAGCTGTGGCATCATTTTCCTATAGTTTTCTTGTAGGAGGAACTAAATGGACAAATTGGTGCCAAAGTATGACTTTATCCCATGAGATTAAATTGAAAACCCTAAGGGGAAATTTTGATGATATCCTGGCAAAATGTTACTACCACTTTGGAGAAGAATTTCCATTGCCCTCTGTTGTTCCTACAGTACTTTAACTGTGCTGTCTCAGTACTGCTTTGTGTGTATGTGACTGTGTAGCAAAAGGTATATGAAGGGTAATCATTCCTATCAGTCCATAAACAGTGCGCTTCTCGTGTAGATTTATTCTCATCGTGCTTTTGACCACGCTCAAAAAACTCTCCTGTTCTCTACTGACAGAACGCTAGCAGTGCAGTGCAACGAGCAGGGCAAACCGAAAGTCTTAAGTTGTGGGTTTGGTAGTTTTGGGGGCTTTTTTGGCACTTAGGTTATTACCAACCTAGGGTGTGCTGTCTGTTATGCAGACCCTGAGGTTTAGTGACTTGGCAGAAGACCAAATGTCTGAAATTTGTAACAATGTAGGAAGTTCTCACTTCTCTCTCTCTCCTTAGCTTACCTCTGTACACAGGGCTGATAACCTGTCATTGACAATGTCAGAACTATGGCCTGACTTGGCGTATTATCTTACTGATTCTTCCACAGTGTCAATCTATTCCTCTATTGGGAAGACCTGTCAGAGTTGCAGGAGGACTAGGAGAAGCAAAACCCTTCCCTCTTCTTCTGGAATGACTCTGCATTGACTATTAAACTTATTTCAATCTTATGCTTTCCTTGGAAGTCTCCTGGAGGCACAGTGCAAAGATGCAACCCTTCTAAGCCCTAATGGGTAGCGAGGAAACTCTGGGACTTGTAAATAGCTGCACTAGGTTGAGGAGTTGGTAGGAAGCCCTTTGGAATTCTGGTTTCACTGTTTTTGGCTTCCTCCTGGCCGCAACACTAATGGCAAGTTGAAGAACATTTCACAGTGTGCTTTGGATTCATGTGGGCAGAACTCTTCTGAACTAAACGTGGGAGGGAGGAAAGGAAGATGGAGAAACCCAGCCATCTGTCAGCATTTTTAAAGTTAGATTGAGAAGGGATATTTTTATTCACAGGGCTTTTGGGAAGCTTTCCCTCTCAGTACATTTCACAGAGGACTCCTTCTGACAGGGCATCAGGGACTGCTAGCTATTTGGTAACACATCTGGGCAAGAAGATTGTTCTAGCTATTTGGTAACACATCTGGGCAAGAAGATTATTCTGTGTAGAGTTGAAGATCACTGCAGGGCTAAGAGCAGTTCAGGGCAGTGGAAGAAGAGAAGAAAAAGAAGCTTGAAGCCATTCTTGCGGCTTGTGACTCTAACCCTAAAGTACATCTTTAGCTTGTTCTTCCTCTCTGAGAACATCCATTGCCACTTAACAGGGATCTGAAAACCTAGGAACAGATTTTCTGATGCATACATTGAAAATAATTGACAAACTGAAAAAAAATATATGATTTCTCCTTGCAGATCATGAAGACAACTAAGCAGTTACTCCCTTTGTATTGCAAAGCTCTTCCTCTCTTTATTTTTATTTTTTTGGCCAAATTTTTACTGTTTTTTGGAAAGCACTTCTAAGAAAAACATAAATCGGATAACAGAATTATCTCTATGTATATTGATCTTCTGGGGTGAAGATCAACCCAGACAGCTAGAATTGCTGCTACATTGATAGCAGTGGGACTAGTAGGACACAAAAATCAGATCACCTCTGTCTCCTCACTGCTGAAAAAAAGGTTAATGGACCCCAGTCCCTTGTAATGCATTGTGTGTGGGTGGGAAACACAGATATTCTGAATTTCCTGTTGTCAATCGTTGCACCAAATATGTTGTTTATGATTGAAGAGGAAGCATATCGAGGAAGAAGTAGAGCCGGGAATCTATTGTTAGTTTAACTGAAATATTAAGAGTCTCATTAGTATTAATCCAGCTCTAATTGTTACAAAAACGAAGGAATAGCAATGCAACTAGAGTACTGCTATGAAATTGTAACATAGGCACACTCCCTCATTTCACCTCTTTCCTTGGAGCTGTGCTCGCCCTTCCACGGCTCCCCTGCCCCTGTGTTCTAGTGGTTTCACACTGGCAGTGGTCGTGGGAGATGTTATCGTGAGCTGTCGGCACCAGGAAGAATGTGATATTCATGTTGATGATTTATTCTTGATGAT
>NW_009601830.1:0-5192 GCF_000690535.1 Cariama cristata | reverse complement strand
GGCCAGAGCCGGAGGCTGCGGAAAGGACCCAACCGGTTTGCTTCGGTCCTTTCAAGGGAGACGTAAAGCCCCTTCTCCTCCCTCTGCTTTTCCTCCCGTCTCCCTGAAAGCAGCGGGTGAAAGAAAGATCGGCTGAGTCTCCGGTATCCTCAGAATTAAACGTGTATAGGTACCTTCACCACAGCAGCCATAAGACCAGATCCTCTCGTGAGGTGCCCAGACAATGGCAATAAGGAACTTTCTGGACTTTTTGTAGTGTTGCTTGGACTCTGAATGGCTTGGAGAAAGTTTTTTATCTGAAGGCTTTCTTTGTGAGGGTTTGTAGTGTTCAGCTAGTAGTCCTAAATTGCCTGTGATCTAAAAGATAAGACACTGAATGTAATCCAAGATGGCATGTTACTTCATATTTGCGTATGTGGCGTTTAGCACAGTGTCAGTCACCTTTTGCCAGAACCTCTTAGTGAAATCAGAATACCTTATTTTTAAATTGCTGGATCTGTCTGTAAACACCTATGGAGGGTGTTGTGTTGCCTTATCTCTAAGAAAGCAGGATTCTCCTGCAGTCGGATACTTATAATGATCAGATGTTTCTCCACTTCTGGTTCCATCCTTTTTCTATTGGGATTTGCTCTCCAGCACGATGCAGTATGTTTTACACAGTACCTCTCTGAATTTCCACCTTGATGTCTCATTCCTTAACACCAAAGAGCTTTACTGAGATAAAGAACTGATGAAATAGTCTTACCTATAGGAGAAGGAGGCTCTTTAAAAGCTCATTTCTCTGAAAAGTGCGTGGTCTCAGATCATTAAGGAAGTTCTAACAGTTGTCAGCTTCGCCTTAAAGACCTTGCACTAGAGTGGGATCTGGGAAGTTATGTATTCCGTAGTCATAGCTTCCACTTTGTTCGTTAGCAAGTGGTGATTATGCCTAGCAACGGTTGAGACTGCATCAGGATTTACATTGCGTTCCCCCTCTCTCCCAGAGATGTCCACACACGATACAGAATCAAATTACAGAATTAGTTAAAGTTCTGTCTTTTGTATGATTTTTGTATCAAAATAACATCATGTACATCTCCGTGCCTGTAGTAAGTTACTTGGATGTTATCAAAGATGTTGCACTGGAATGTCCCCTGGGGCAGGGATACATTTGAAGTTTGTCTCTGGTGGATCAGTAGACACTTGCTTTACTTGTCTTTTATTGCTACTGAAAAAACACACAATAGGCGAAGGTTTTACCACTGTTGTTAGGGTTTAATGCATGTAAAGCAGTAATGAACGGCGAATGATTCTTGAAATATTTTAGGAGTCTTACAAAAAGGAACAAGTCATTTTTAAGGCAGCACTAAAAATGTCAACAAATGCTCAAAACTTGCATTCTTTTGGGTGGGGGAGGAAATGAAAAAAAGCAATTCTGACAAAATAATTAATTTAAACTCTTCACTAAAGCAGGACTGTAATCCATCCTGAAGTGCTTTTGCATTAATGATGATAACGGACAGCTCTGTCCTTGTGACAAAACATACTTTTGATTGTAGTCTTGTTCCAGGAAGTGTTATAGGAAAGTTACAAGTGTCTTCCCAGCTTAGCTGGGAAAAGAGGTCCCCTGGCAGGTGTAGGAATGAAACACCTGTCTGTACATCATGGGAGTTCCAAGTCTTTGCCACATTAGTACATTTGGGAAAGCCGATCTGGCTGTTTAGAAACACCGGCTGACATTTTCTTCCCAGAACCCATTAACATGGACGTTACATCACACCCCATGTCAGAGGCAGAACCAGAAATGCCAGTTCTCCTCATTCTCTTCTGGCTTAAGTGGTTCTGAAATGAGCTAGCAACATGTTGATAGGAAACTGGTTCACAGGGGGCGGGGGTTAGCATCACTCCTTTTCATCACACAGCAGAAATCTTTACTAAGCATTAGATAATTAAACCTGGGGTTCAAACCACTGCAGTGGAGGTAAGTATCAAGAGGTCTTTATGCTGCATATGCTGAAGTGACTTTTCTGTCCATTTTTCCAAAAGAGAAAAAAAACCTAACAAGAAGCCCCTGGTTTATTTGATCAACGAGATATCTGAAAAGTTTATTATTAAAATCATTAGAACTGCCAGATATGATGTCATACTTCTTTTCTCCTAATTAATGTAGCTATGTTAATTTGACAGCTTATGTAAATGTTGTATCACGTCTTACGGCATTCAGTGGCAGCTCACATCTAAACCTAACATAAATGGGACAGAACTTTGTAACTGGTCTGCGGAGCTGGAGCTCACACACAGAATGGCCAGAAGCCTCATTACTTCCAGACCAAAAGGGCAACAGGGACTCTTCAGGAAATACACTTCAGAACACAGTAAAAAGTAATACCCTAAAATATCAACAGGAGATAATGCTGAAAACCAGATGCAGAAGGTAAACGTTTTATCAGAACCAGAAAAAAGTTGTTCCGCATGATCCTGATATCCATCAAAGTGATACTTACAAATACTCCTAGTGCTAAACAAAGCAAAAGAATTGAATCCAAGCGTGATTCAGAAAGAGTCTGCAAGTTTTAACTCTTGCTGAATTGATAAATAATAAGTTGTCCAGCCTCCCCAACACTTTCATCATAGACCTTATATTGCATTCTCCTACCTCACAATTTTTTTCTTGTTTATGTTCACTCAAAAACTAACAGACAAACCTTTCCTTTAGCAAGGCAGCCAGATTTCTTAGTTTTTTCAATTATTTCCTGTTCATCCTTTTCTAGATGGCATAGATTTCACAGGTGTCAGTGAATAGTTGATGAAACTGCGTACAGCCCTGCTAGACAGCTCAGGCCACTAACCACTTCATATCCTGGTCCACTACATGCTCTTAATTTGTTTGCACACTTTTTTTCTCCTGATCAACAAGACTTTGGGCTTCTCTCCTAAAAGCTAAACTCAAGCTCCTCTAGAAGGAGCCATCTGTGTTGTATTGGGTCAGTCTACCTCTAGAGTTTTCCTTGAAAGACAAGAAAAATCAGAAGGGATAATCACGATTTTAATGATGCTTCTTGATAACATCAGTGGCCAGTGATTAGGCAAGCCGAGGAAGGCTTATTTATTTGACAAAACAGTGTGGTTCTGTTGAATTCAGGAAACAGTGGAAGATGTAGGGAATTTAAGGAGAGAGAAACTCCTAGTATTACAAGCTGTAAAACATAGCTCTAGAAACACGTGCTTTGTGTTATGTTCTATAATATATATTTTGAAGTAAATTTTGTATAATCTAGAGGGTAGTGAAGAAGTAGTCAAAATACAATTGCAGAGTTCCAACAACAACAAAAAAGCCCCACGGGAAATAAGGTATGGAGAAGGCAAGCTGGTAGTGACAGAAGTTAGAGACAGATTCTATCCCAACTTGCAATACTGCTAAACACTCACAATCACATTTAAAATAGTAATTTGGAAAATGAGACTTGCTTACATGGCTCAATACAAAAATGTGACAAAACCCCCATGCAGCTGGCACCTAGCCTTAAGGAAATACCTGGTTAGATAACAGCCATCTCTTGCAGTAGCAAGTCCTTAATTCTTATATTTGCTCCCTCCTACCTGAATGTGGCAGCATGGCTTCTCTGGGTTGGAGGGTTCCTTTCGAGAAGGCAACACGTATCAATCCAGAAAATGCATGTCCCTGCCCCGTGCACAGTTACAGGCCTGTGTGGAAGTCAGAGGATCGGACGTACCTTGACTAAAGTCTGTGTATTTGTGTTTTACGTTACCCCTTCACCATACTTCAGCAGGTGGAACAGAAGAGTTGGGGGTTTGCTTGTTTGGAATGAGAAATTTTGTGTGGTGGAGGTGAGTTGCCGTTGTTTTAAATAATGTGGGTTCGGTTCAAGCTGATTCCTAAAAAAAAAAAAATTGGAGAGCATTGACTTACCGGATGCCAGCAAAAATGCATTGGTTTAAACAAATACTGTAACTACTAATTTAGTTAAATCTATCCAACTGTGAAAATATATTGATGTGAATAAAAATATATAGACATGAAACGCATTGCATTTTTTTGTTTGAAAAAAAATTGGCTTCAATAAAGAGCAATTGAAGTTTGAAAATATGCTCCCAAGAAGAAATGTGTTCATTTCCATAAAACATATTGGTGTGTAAATATATAGTATATATGAGTTCCAGAGCAATATTATGAATTCGGTGAAATTTTGTTCTGTGTTCGTTAGTAAGATGAACCAAGTAAAAGGAATTGCATGCTGCAATTACTACGTATAAAATATGTGTGGGATGAAGTCCCATTTATAAAGCAATTATAAATGTGAGATATTTCGCTGGCTTTTGGGGGAGAAAAAAGTCTATAGAACAACACTGTCAATGTGATGCCAATGCAAAGTGAACCAAGGTCAAACCAGACGTATCATTCTTATTGAAAAGTACCTAATGTACACTCTGAGCTGGTGAAAATAATTGCAGAAGAGAATTACCAATGGTGAGTGGAAGGAGAATTATCTTATTCATTACCTGACCTCTCATGCATATAATTTGTGGAAAGAAGGCACAGAAAAAATGGTGCTGGTAACACGATTCTACATACGTTCTAATTAGGTCCTCCTCCTCCTAAGTGTTTGATAATTAGCAAAAGCGTGTGCTTTCTTATGTCTTCTAACCATTGACTAAGAAGCAACTTCATGAAGAAACTTCAAAGTTACTTACCCCAAACCCAAAAATTATAGAGCTCTATAGCTTTAACACCTCTTATGCCTTTATTTACTTCTGATTTAAGTACATATAATATGCATTACAGCATGCCATAAAAACATATTACTGCATGGAATTAATTAGAGACTAATTGTGTTATAAATATGCTTGGATGAACATGTTTACATATTGTTTAGAATACATCCTAGCTAGCATCTTTGAAGTATATATTTATCAAATTATCTATTGTTTTGTTATTTCTGATGCTTTGTAATTTTTAATTGCTTTGTGTTTTATTACTTATGCACAGATTATGTGAAAAAAACATCTCTTGCACCCAGCTGAGGTGACAAAGAAATACTCAAGAACCCAGTAAGTTGTTAACTTTGTAGAACATAATGTCATCCATTTTACTTTCTTAAGAGCATCTTTGATTACTGACACCAGTAGGTAGGTCTACAATTATTTTCTCACATGTTCTGGTAATTTGTCCTGGTTCGGCTGAAACAGAACTA
>NW_009601829.1:3246-10336 GCF_000690535.1 Cariama cristata | reverse complement strand
CGTGGAGAACCGGGGAAACACGGACTTCGCTTTCCTGAAGCCCTCGGGTGGGTAACCGCCTTCCTCCGAGAGTCTCTTAACACTTCCGAGGGTGTTTCTGGTCCTCCGGATGTTTGGATTTTTTTTTTATTTGTTGGGGTTTTTTTTGGAGTCAGTTTTGAGGCTGGTTGGAAGCTTGGGCAGCCCCGGCAGAGCATGGCTGTTTGCGTGGGGGAAGAAGGGGGCCACTTTTTATTTGTGTGGAGGACGCAGGGTTTAGCCTGCGAGCTATGTGGCTTTCTGGTAGTGCCCAAGTGTGATTTAAGAGATAATTTTAAACAACAAATCCTTTAGAATAGCTAAACGATAGCTGTGTTAGATGGTTGTCGTTCCTTTAGCAGATCTTATTCCTCACAGCATGGTGTTGCCTTCCAGGAATCAGGCCCTTGGATCAGGCTGGAGCCGGAGTCTGGCTGCCAGCTGGGATAGGCTCTAACTGCGCTGCCAGATGTATGTGGCCAGAGGCTGGAGCTCTCAAGGATGGGCAGTGCTTGCATCTCCCCCCCAGATTTCTGGGAGAGAGTTAGGAGAGCACAGAAAAGAATTTTTCTTCAATAGTCATCTCCTGTGGGGGCTGTAAGACTTTTACAGTATCTGAATCTCAGGATGTTGTATAAATGGATGTTTTGTAGTGTAAAATGTTAAATAGGGAGCGCACGCTGCCATTGAATAACAGTCTGCACAGTGGCTATTGCTGATTTCCTTCCAAAACATCCGTATAGGAGCATAAAACTCAAGGGTGCTTGGTCGTTAAAATCAGCTTTTTGTTATTATGGGTAACTATATTATGTAACTCTTTCTGCTCACCGACTGCATGCCGTTTTTAATCGGTTTTCCTACAAGACAGAGCACCTCTTTGCTGCTTCTACCATCACTTCCCAACCCTGGGGCACTGGCAATAAGGTAGTTTCTAAAAGAAATGTAACTGTGCCAGTGTAGCTTTGTGCCTAAAATAATAGGAGAAGCAAACAGTGCATCCTGCTGGTGTTAGGGGTAGAACAAAACATCTTTAGAAAATGCTGTTCTGAAATATCTGAGGTTAATTACCTTGCCTGTAATTACCAGACTTGCTTCATTTCACCACCAAAGGCAGAGCCCGTGTCTGATCCTTGACCACGCTGGCTGCAGATTCACAAGCCTAGGGTGGGCCTTGTGTTTTGCTGTGTGTACTCTTTCTGAGCTCTGCAGGTACGTAGTGTGGTGGCCGTCCCTTGTCCCGCAGTGGGCTGCGTTATGTTTTGATATTTCCCTTTTTCTCTTTAGGGCTGAGTTACCCTGCTTGTGCACGGCTGCCTGGTGTGAGAACCATTGCGGGGTTTTCATAGTCATCGAGTTCTGGGCTATCTTTATCCTGTGCATATTGCACCCCAGCTCCGTGTCTTCTTTTCATTTTCTTCTTTGTGTCATGGTCATAGCTGGCTTTAGCTTCATTTGCAAGTTCAAACTCAGTTTGATTTTTTTGCAATTCTTGTAAAACCTTTTTGCCTCTTGAACCCTCAGACTTTTTAATGACTTTTTTTTTTAGTCAGTGCATTTTTTTCCTTATTTGTAGGCTATGCTTATTTCCGTATTGAATTGTGAAGCAATCTTTCATTTGGTTAATTTAGGGCCTTTCTTGCCAAGTCTTTTCTTTTTCTTCTATACACAAATTCCAGGTAATTTTTTTGCTTGTTTGTTTTTGACAGCCCTCACAAAAATGAATTTCAGGTGATATCTGCACTCGTGTCCGTGGTTCCTCAGTCCTGACAGTGTCATGCATTAGTTCCCTGAGTTTATTAAGATGTAACCATTTCAAATCAAGAAACTTAGAACTGGGATCTATTCTGGTCTGTTCTTCTCTTTAAACCAGGCAGAATCCAGCTCACTTGTATTTTCCATAGTTAATCTTTTTCTGTATTTACTAACCTCTAAAACAACATCATTTCTTGTTTGTTTGGAGAATACTGGATGAAAGTATTTGGCTGTGGCACTCTGCACTCCCACCACTATTAGTACTGTTTGCTTTTACATGTGGGAAGTGAGGCTCCCAGAGGCACAGAAGTTGGTGCTGTGCTAGAGGTCTCCATCCAGACTGCAGTGAGATGGAAGGGTGCTATAGCCAACGGCCTGCGCTGCGTGACAGAACTTCTCTTTTTTTTTGTTTAGTTTCACCCAGGCTGCCCCATTGTGTTTCTTTTCTGTTGCTTCGTTCGTGTCCATTCATGTGGTGCCATCTTGGTCTCTTATTTCTTCCTTTCTGAATATGAGGATTCTCCAGCTCCAAGGCTGGTTTTGGTCATATTTCTGAGATCGCTAGAACCTATCACTTTTGTGTTCTTTGCCCCTTGTAGGCCTGCCTCTACCCATACACAAATACTTGGTTTGTTTCTTATTGCTCAAACCCTCATTAGAAGGCTGTGCAGGTCTCTGCCATAGAATTATAGAATCGTTTGATTGGAAGGGACCTTAAAGACCCTCTGGTTCCAGCCCCCTTGCCATAGCCAGGGACACGTTCCACCAGACCAGGTTGCTCAAAGCCCCATCCAAGCTGTCCTTGAACACTTCCAGGGATGGGGCAGCCACAGCTTCTCTGGGCAACCTGTGCCACTGCCTCACCACCCTCACCGGGAAGAATTTCTTCCTAATATCTAATCTAAATCTTCCCTCTTTCAGTTTAAGGCCATTACCCCTTGTCCTGTCACCTACATACCCATCATTGTTAGTTTTCTGCCATTCATTTTCCTTCTCACTGGCTGCTATTCCTTTATCGTCACTTGCCTGGTTTTATTCCTCCTGCGTACTAAAACCAGGCATCCAGGGAATATATCTCTCCCAGCCTTCTCTCCTGGCTTTATATAAAGTTGCTTATTGTTTTGCCAGCCTTGATTCTGGTGGGCTGGTGTTCCTCACACTTGGGGAGCTCAACCATCAAGGAGGGTCCTTGTACTATGAGTGTTTCTGGCACTTAAAAACCTTCATATCTTCCTTGTCCTTGAATCATGTTGATTTTTGTTATCTTTTCATAACTCAGCTGTGCATCTGAGGGCTGGAAGGGTTCCTCTGACTGGCACTTGAAATGGTGTTTCTATGTTCATCATCCTTGTTGCTGGTCTGCTTGTCCAGCATCTGTTCCTGTGAGGATCTCGGTATCATCTCCCAATGTGAGTGGGGTCAGTGGGTTCTTCCAGACCTAAACCACCTGTTCTTATATCTGATCTTAGTAGCATCATCCTGTCCTCTGGATCTACTCTGGTTAAAGCCATGTTGATTTCTTAAAATGGAGTGTGATATTGGTGGGAATCGCAAACCCTTCATCTTTCTGCTGTTTCTCTGTTTGCAGATTACCTCTTCAATACCAGCCTTGAGTATCCCATGTGTTTGTCCTCATAGCATCTCCTCCCCAACCGGGGACCCTGTTCTGTTGTGTATACGGCCCTGAACTGTGCTTGTGGTCTCAGTGCTTGGCTGTTTTGTGTGATGGTATTGCTGTGTGTTGGTTCTCCTGCTGTCTCTGCCTGTTACATGCAGAATTTGGTGCTTAGCTGTTGTAGCCTCAGGGTGGGAGGAGTTGCTCTTTATTTGTAGTGGAGAAAAAGGTGGAGAGATTCTGGGGTATGTTTCTGTCTCCTCGTCTGTCCCACAGTTGGGGAAAACTCATCTTTTTGTGCTGTCCCCTATGCAGGTGAGCTTTGCTCTGCTGGATGAGTAATGTTTTCGTTGAGGGTCTGTCCTGGAGCTTGAAGATGCTTTTCCTAGGTACCTGGTGCCCAAGTTTTCAGGATGAGGATCGTGAACTTGATGTCACCTTGGTGGGAATTCTGTGTGCAGGGATTTAGTGTGCTCATCTTTGAGATGCCAATTACTGCACAGCCAGCTGTGAAAGGTGGGGAAAGGGGCAGATGGCAGAGGTCTGGTTCTTACTTTTATAAGAAATTATTTTCTAGGCAGAGTTTTAGCAGGTTTTCTGCCTCTCAGAGCTAGCTTTGGGCATAAGTAGGGTAGGCGATGGTCAGGGCTGGCAGAACAGCTCTGGTAAGAGGTCACCATCTCTTTGCTGTCTGATTTGTCCCTGCTTGACTGTAGTGCTGCAGCGCCAGAAGAGCGGGATGACAGCAAGGATTTGCAGGCAGTGCCTGGATCTAGCCTGAGTGTTAAGATCTGCAATGCACTGGCCAGACCTACCAAGGTGCAGGGGAAGGGGATGCCTCAGTCCCAGCTGGCTCATTCCTCAGGTGTCCCTGGCCAGCTGGTTTCTGTTTGATAGCAGCTCTCCTCAAGCCTCGCTGCCGCTGGTTTGTCCTAAGCTGTGGCCAGACTCAATTTAGTAAGCAAAATAAATTAAAAAACCCCTGAAACTTCCTGCCCATCGTACATGTACTTCTCAGTATGTAACTCCTGACTGTAACTGTCCCAAACACTTTCCTCTTTTATCAAGATTGTATTTCTTGCCTGGATTCAGCTTCTGTAACCTTAACTCGCATATTGAGCAATTCTTGCAGAAAGGCTATCACTGCATATGCTGAGATATGGTGGTGTGTTGCCTTTCTACTGCTGGAACTTGAATTATGGTGTTGATCAGTCCCCCAAGAAGCTGTACGTAGGCACTGGGGAGAGAGTTGGTCATGATGGAGCTCCACAAGCAAAGGATCTGGTAATGGGAATACTGTCCTGTTGCTGGTTGAGTGTGTGTGCTTTCTCTCTGCATTTTAAAGTCTTCCTCAGTAATGAACAACAGTGTGAATGTATTCCACTGCCACCTCTAGATCGTGTTTAATTCTCCAGAGAGGCCAAGGGGGACAAGAATATCCCTGCTGGGGGAAGGAGATGGTCTATCAGTACCACCAAAGTGGTTTCAGCTCCGTACTGGCCCTGACCTCTGTTTTATCCAGTCTATTTTATTTGCTTTAGCGAGATTGGTTTGGAGGTGACCATTGAGTAGCTGCTCCATAGCCTTGCTCAAGAAGATCCAATGTCAGGCAGTAGACTTCTAGAGTGAAGATACCCTGATTGCCTTTTTTCAGAGTTTGTAGGGCTGTTGCAGCTAGAGAACCTGCTGCTATGAAACCAGCGTGTGTTGTTAGAGCTGTATTATGTGAAAAGTAAACCTCTGTGGTGATGCGGCAGCTCCTGGCACAGTGCGGGGCTGTTGGATGGCAGCCTTGACACCTTATGTTTGCCTTGTGGGTCAAGGCATTGTCTAGTCCTAAGCTGTGTCAACAAGTGCCTCACATGACTTGTGTGTGCATTTAATGAATAGATTTTGTGCGAAAAACTGTATCACTTGAGCTTACCGCTGGGTGTTCAGATTCTTTGCAGCTGGTACTTTTCATATCTGATTCATGCTCGTTTAAAGCAGACCAACTTTGTTCCAAGACTGAGAAGTCTCTTTTCCCTTACTAGGAAGAAGATCTCTTAAACGATGTTTGCAGGGAAGTAGTCGAGAAGTGGTCTGAATCTCAAATTGTTGACGCCAAAGAGAAAAAAGAAGGTAGTGTCGCTGCTCGGTGTGCCTTTCCCTGTGGTATGAGTAATTTGCAGGGCCTTACCAAGACGAGAACTATGTGTTCATCCTGTTAGGATTTAAAACCAATACTGCTAATATGTTTGCAGATCTGACTTGCTTCTCATTGCCATTGCTGCTTATTTACTGTTTTGTCTTGAAATATGAAATGAGGATGAGTAGTTTCACTTCTAGCTGTCCCTAGCATTCTGCTGCTCTTTGGGTTCATAATCCTGCAGAGGAAAAGCTCTTTTTTTTTTTTTTTTTTTTTTTTTCTGTAGGATTTTTTCAGTTTCCTTTCACCAAACACCTAGGGCTTTCTCTCCTTTGTATGCTAACAATGTAGCAGTGGCAGCCAGCACTCTGCTGGTGGGTGCAGTTACTATGGTATAAAATGCCTACGCTACTTCAGTTTACACCAGTTTAGAAAACATGTTTTTATACAACTACAACCGCACCTACGGAGAGCAGTGCTGTCCCCTCTGCTCCTGCTCCCCCCAGGAGAAGGTCCCAGTACACATCAGGAAAGCATCCTTATTTTCCTCTTTCAAAATCTTCTCTTAAAACTATCCCTTTTTTTTTTTCCATAGATGCTTGTAGGAGGGAAGCTCTGTGAGGCTGCTGCTGCTGTACTAATGATGCTCCTTTCCCAGTCATGCGCATAGCCCCTTCCTACCCTCTCTGAATTCATCTTCAGCTGTCGGCTTGGGAGCAAACACCTCTGTCTTGTTCTTGTTCACTGGGGAGGCTTGTTCTGGTGATTGAGTAGAGCTCTGGAGTACAATGAAGTCATATGCTGGAAAGATTTTGCTGGTTTAAGCATACTGCATGGATCAATTAGTAATCTTCCAACTGCATGGACCTAACTGTAGCCGGTGACAATGTAACATCCCTTTTGGCTAAATCCTGCTTTTTGTTTGCTTTGCATTTTTTTGTTGGTTCTGGTTGCAAACAGAATATTGTCACTGATGGATGTCATTCTCAAAATAGTTCTCCCAGGGAGCCCTTTTCTTGAGGTCTGCATTTATATAGTGCTTTTCTTGTCTAAATCTGTGTTTCACAAATATTACTCACCTCTTCTTTATAGATGAGGTGGCTGAACCATCCAGCAGTTCAGTGGCTTTCCCCAAAAATTCACTGAAGTCCATTCTTGGCCTAACCTTGCCTTTGGCTGGGGACAGGGAAAAGTTATGCTATTGTGTGGATTAAATAAAATAAATCCCTCTTTTGGGGACAAGTGATCGAAATTGGCAGAGCTGCTGCCAGACTCCTCCTGCTCATACTGTTGGTTACCTGCAGAGATTTTTCTTACTTGTCACAAAAAGAAGGTAGCACTACGTGACCTTATGGCTAGGTTGTTAGAAATGCAAGGGTTTAATTATATCACTGTGATTCCATAAAAGAGTAAATCCCTGAAGTCAATATCTGCTTAGAATAACAGAATCCTGAGCATAAGTTATTAACAACCTAAAAAAAATTTGGTGTCAAAACCCAAATGTCATTTTAAGAAATGGACAGCAGTACTGCAGTGTTAAATGGTGAATCAGCTGTTTGTTTTCCCTAGGTAGGCAG
>NW_009601829.1:466-3215 GCF_000690535.1 Cariama cristata | reverse complement strand
AGAGTGTTAAACTGATCAGTCACTTTTGGTTTTCAGAATTTCTATTTAATGGGGTTTTAAGTGTGTGGTTAAATGAATTTAACCTCCTTTAACCAGAAGATAATGCAATTTGGAGTAAAATGGATTTTCATTAGCTAGAGTCTTACTGATATCAAAGTTCCATTGTCAAACTTCTCTTGCTCCAGGAAAAATAGCATCATATCATTGCTGCGCACAGTACAGGGGAATTCCTCCTTGCAAGGAGAAGCTGCTGTTGCATCACCACTTCAGACGCCAGGCTGGCCTCATTGGTGGCTCTTCAGCAGCTCCTGCTCCCTCGGTCCTCAGGCTAAATTCCCAAAAACGTCTAGCCTGCTGCGCTCTGTGCATTGACAGCACCACTAGTGACCTTGTCAGAAGGGTCGTGGGAGGAGGGGGGGGGAAATTTTTGGGTGAGGCTTCTCCCTTTATCTTGGTGCACTTGTCCCCAGTGACAGCTGCTTCCCTGCAGATGGGACACAGCCTGTGACAGTGGGATGGTGCCCTTTGGGGATTGCAGATGTAGGAAGTAGCAGCACATGGCATCTCTCAGCTGGGACTTCACTGCCACGTCTGCAGAGACTGACTGATGCTCTGACTCTTCTCCTTGCCAGATGAGATCCAAGCCATCGCCAGCATGATGGAGAAGCAGGCCAAGATTGTGGTGAAGCCAAAGAAGGTCTCCCAGGAAGAGAAGCAAAGGAAAGCTGCCCTCCTGGCCCAGTATGCCAACGTGACAGATGAGGAGGAATATCCTTTTCCTGACCCAGTCAAGACTCGGTGCTTTGAAGGACAATGTTTATTAAAAATCTCCTAAAACAATGCCTTTCCAGCTTTGCAGTGTGTAATGAGGAGAACCGAGGAAACTTCCTTCTCCATGACAGAATAACTTCCATGGGAAAAAGCATGGAAGCTCCTAGTTTGTGGAGTGCTCTGAGCAGATGCTCCTTTGAGTATGTTTCTCCTCCATTTCCACACTCCCCACCAACACGTGCTTGGCTGAATAAGGTTTGCCCAATCCAGGTGTGTTGCAGAAGAGAAGTGAATCACGTCCCAGTAACACCGTGTATGGTAGTTAATGTATTGAATTTATCTCTTGCTTTCTGGTGAGAAACCCGTGGAAAAGATCCTCTTTAGAGAGAGTATGTGTAGAGTGGCAGAGTTTAAAGTTACCTCTTTGTAGTGCTGAAGAACAAGTTCTTCCTTGAAGAGCAAAGTTGAATAAGAGGGATTTGTACCTGGCACTTGAGCAGCAGGAGGGAGCTGAGCATGGGGTTTTGTGCTTGCCTTGTCCTTGATTGTCTGCGTTAATTTTTAGCTTCTTCCTTGTGGCTTGATAAAATTGTTATTTGACATGTTTTGAGTTAAGTGTGACTGTATAGAGGCACAAGGCACAAGCTCATGACTGATGTCCGTATTTCCTTAATTCTGTCACTGGTGAGGATGAACAGGATGGATCGATTGCGACAGCAGTAAATATTGGATCGGAAAAATGTATCCTTTGAATTCTCAATGACCCAGGCTTTTTGGAAGGAAGGCACCTTCCATGGTGAGTTTCCCATTCCTCCTTATCCTGTTTCTTTAGGGCCACCTTCTAAGTTTGATTCCTTTTTCTTTTCATGTAGCCTGACCTTGCTCATAATGAAAGTTAGAGGTCCATCTGCTCCCTGGCCTGTGTGCACAGCTGAGCCTGATCCTGTCATTCTTTCTTTTTCTCCTCTATTCCTTTCTTCCCTCTTCCACCCTCTCTGAAGCCTCACAGAACATGCTTATTATTAAGGATAATTCTCCCAGAACACTAACTTAATGTTAACTGATGTCCAGAGCAGTAAATCATGTCAGGAATTATTAGAAGTGCAACAGAAACAAAACTACTGTGAAACTCGTAAGGCTGTGGTGCAGCTGAACTTTAATGGTGAACAAGGACCAAGAATCCCATGTGTTTCTTAGCACAGTAATTTGGGATGTTCCTTGAGCTCATCAGGTTTAAGATAGAAGCAGATTTTATCACATAATTAAAAAGTGAAACCTAAATTATTCTTGTCCCTACATTATTGATGGTTAGGAGGAAAAGGCAGCGGAGGAGACGCCCACTCACTCTTTCTAATGCTCTTCCCAAAGCATTTGCTGCTAGTCGCTGCAGGAAGGAGGACACGAGACCGTGGCGATCCTTGGCCTGGGCTGCGTCATCCGTTCCCAGGTCTGCAGCTTTCCTCCGTGGCTGGCGGGACGGGCAGAGCTGCCCAGGGCAGCGCTGTGCGGTACCGTTCCATCCCTTAGCTGTGACCAACCGTTAGGGAGCTACGGGGAGGTCTTGCACCCGCTGGCTGTCAGCTCCCTGTCCTGGGGGCGTCAGCTGTAATCACAGCGTCTGCAGATAATATACGCACACATACATGTATGTATATGTAAAAACATACATGTCGTATACATAGCTGTAGTGAATCCACTTGAGGAAGCTGTACCGTGTGTATTGGTTTTCTTCCTCTTACGTTTGTAGAGGTTTTACACTTTTTTTTACATATCAGTCTTAAGAACCTGTAGGCAACTTGATTTTTTAAAGAAAAACTCTTTTTCTAGGGAGCGTGCATTTACTGTACACGACTTTTCTATTTGGAAAAACAAGCAGAGATTCCTTTTTCTTTCTCCATTCCTCATTCCCAAATTCCTTACCTGCTTGGTGAGGAAGCAGAAATGGGAGTCAGAAGGTGAAGAGGGAGGGGGAATAAAC
>NW_009601829.1:0-435 GCF_000690535.1 Cariama cristata | reverse complement strand
AAGGTGAGTGAAAATGTAAAGAGGGAGGGAAAATAACCCAGCCAGTGTGCTAAAGCCAGTGTCTAGTTTAGAGCTCCAAAATCTGGATGCAGCACAGAAGCTGTGCAGCTTCAGCCAGAGCGTTGTCTGCCCTTAACGCACCGCCAGCGCTGTTCCGAAACACCAATGTGGAGGATGTCTTGAATGCCAGGAAACTGGAACGGGAGCTGCTGCGAGATGAGTTCCAGAAGAAAAAAGAGCAAGATAAACTCCAGCGAGAGAAGGATAAGCTAGCCAAGCAGGAGCGGAAGGAAAAAGAGAAGAAAAGGACACAAAAAGGCGAACGGAAGCGATAGCTAGGGTTTTTTGGTTGGACTCTCGAGGGATAAAATTAATTGCGAATATTGTGTGTGTTTAAAAAGCAGCAGAAATTCTGGGCACGTGGCTGGTGAGTGG